>NW_007726251.1:498753-524042 GCF_000696425.1 Galeopterus variegatus
CCTCCCTCTCCCTCTCTCCCTCTCTCCCTCTCCCTCTCTCCCTCTCCCCTCCTCCTCCTCCATTTTCTGCCATAAAAGACCCCTGCATTGCTGTAGAGTCACCTCATCAGATGTGTTCCCTGGACTTTGGACTCTGCACTGTTGCTGTGACTGAACCCGCCATTTGCTTTCTTGCTTCCTGTCCTTTGCTCAAGCTTTTTCTCCTGCTTGAAACATTCTTTCTACTCCCGCACCCTTCTCCCCTTTCCTCTGACAACTCCAGCTTCTTTAGGCTTCAGCTTAGCTGTTCTTCTCTGACCACTGTGACCCACCTCTCCCTGGCATTGGGTTGGGTGCCCCTGTTCTGAGAGGCTTTCTTGGCACCCTCTGCATGCCTCTGGGGTAATGCTTTTCATATTGAATCGTGAGTGCTTACTTCCTCCTGTTTTCTTTGCTGCTTGGTTGCTAACTCCTGGGAGGCTCAAGAGCCTAGCACAGTGTCTGGTACAGAATAGACAATGAGTACAATGACGTAGTTATGAGCACAGACCTGGGAACCAGGCTAGATGGTATGGGCTTGAATCCTGGTTCCATATGGAGTATGACTTTAGACAAGTTTCTTAACCTTTTTGTTCTTCAGTATCCTCGTCTTTAAGTTGGGGAAAAGGAATAGTACCTCTCTCCATCGTAAGTTTGTTGTGAGGATTAGATGAGAATAATATATGCAAAGTGCACGTATGAGGGTTAGACAAGAGTATCCACTGAATGAGTGAGTGACATTGTGTCCATGTTAGGGAGTGTGGCTGTAGTGGGTGGTACCTGAGAGGGAGAAGCAGGATAGTGGAATGGTTGGTGGGACCAAATTGGGACCACATAATCTACTGTGTTACAGTACATTTGACTTTGTTCCTTAGACATTGGGAGGCAGTGAAAGTTATTAAATGATGACAAGATGTGATTAGATCTCTAGATTAGAAAGATAACTTTGGTGAGAAAGTGATAGATTGTAAGGAACCAGTTAGGAGGTGATAGTTATGACAAAGGATGGTGAATGGGGCAAAGACTGTGAGGATAGAGGTGGGAATTGATTCAGGAAACACTTCACAGGGGTAATGTCAGGGCCTGAAAGTTGTCAGATCTGTAGTTTGGATGTCAAGACCTATGTGTGATAATGCTATTTCACCATAATTAGAAATGGAGAGGGAAGAATAGCTTTGGAGGTGGGAGGGGAGAATTTTCCTTTGTGTGTTTTAGGTTTGGGGCTTATCCCAGGAGAGAGGGTAGCATATGGGTGTTAGCACACAGTGGGAGGGGTGGTATTGCCCAGAAAGGGTGTGCAGAGAGAGGAGGGCGAGTGAAGGAATCCTGGGGAACACCAACATTTAAGGCGGTGTTGAAAGCCTCTCAGAATGGAGCGAACAGAGGAGGATGAGAAGGAAGGAATGAATAGGGAGGTTGGAGGAGGTGTGGAGGAGAGTACAAGGGAGAGAGGGACTCTGGGTGGAGGAGATGGTTAACAGTTCAAGTGCTGCAGAGACTTCAGAGAAGGTGAGGCCTTTGAGTGGCAAAATAGTCCTGTAACTCTGACAAGGATAGTTTCAGAGGTATGAGAAGGGCAGAAGTCTCAGGGAGTAAATGGGAGGTAGGAAGTGGAACTGCAGGACAGATTGTACTGAAAAGCTTGGAAGTGAAGTTTCTCTTCTTACAAAATGACTATTATCTTCACTTCGCAAAAAATTGTGCTTCTCAAAATGCTTTCTTATTATTTCCTTTTTAGTCACTGGAAAGTTGACCCAGGGTGTTGGGTTTTAGTATTAGTTTCTCATCACTTAACACTGACCCAGTGGTTCTCAGCCTTGGCACTTCAGAAATAACTGGAGAGCTTTTAAAAAAATTCTGACGCTTGTGCTGCACCATAGAGATTCTGATTTAATTGATCTAGGGTGGGGCCCATGCATTGTGCATTTTTGGTTTTAAGCTCTCCTGATGATTCTAATCAGGGCAGAAAACCACAGCTGGCCATTCTATGGTGATACCTTGCTGCAGGTGTCATGTAGAAGATAGTAAAGTTACAGATGTGGTAACCAGGAACATCTACACTGTGCAAAGGGAGACGAAAGGCCAAGTTCTGAAAGACCATATTAAGCTAGTATTACACACTTGGAGCCCAGGTGTGGAGTTGTGAAACCGTGATGGTGGTATAGAGAGAGTGCATTAGTCCAAGGGACAAAAGTGTCTGGCCCTGTCATTGACTGAATCTCTCAGCCTTTCTCAGCCTGTTTCCTCATCAGTAAATGGGGAATTGGACTAAAAACCTCCAGTGGACATTTCTGCCCTGCACTTTAATATCTTGTTAATGTCTCTAGGTCTTGATTTTTAAATGTTTTCAAAGCATAACATTTATAAAATAAAATTGGAAAATATGGGAGAGTATGAAAAAGAAAACAAGAGCTACACGTAATCCCAGAAGATCAGGGTTTATCTGAATACTTCGATGTACAACATTCTGCTATAATTGGATACCTGTGCTTTTGGAAACCTCATGTTATAAAAAACTCCATTGTGAAAACAAATGTTTCAGTGGGAAAAAGGGGCCATGGACTATACCCACAGTAAAGAAATAATTTTTCTTATAGGAATTTTAATAAAAATGGCTTTTGTAAAAACAAACAAAAAACACTCCCCTACCACATATATACACACAGAGTAAACACACGAGCTGAACAAAATCTAAACATCCTTGAGCAAATCTAAGCTGGATGAACTATATCTAGCTTTTTTCAGGAGTGTGGACTTACTTTTAATTTCTCTATGACCACCAACACTTTTTAGCTTCATGTATGTTCTTAATACTGTTATCACTAATTTTTTTCTGAGAAACAAAGCAAAAGCCTCTCAAACAAAGCAGCCATAATACACACAAAATATTTTTTTTCTGAATGCTAATTCCAAACCTCTTTGCAAGTAAATTGATCATGTTTTATCCAATTAGGGTTATAAAAACTCATAAGAGAGATGCCTATATTTCTGTTGTTTCCAGATGTTTCTATCCTAATTTACATAATTGGCATGATTGTATGTATATAGTCTCTATCCTGGGAGCACTAGAGTTAGCTGCCCTGCTTTGAATCCCATTTCCCCCAACTCCTAAGTTCTGTGACCTTGAGCAAATGACTTAACCTGTTTTCTTGTAAGTAATGTGGGGATAACCATAGTACCTAAGTATAAAGCTCTAATAATGACTAAGTAAGACTTGCCCAGTGCCTAGTGATAAATGGTTGCCATTTTCAGCATCAGTATTTCATGAACCTTTCCCATGCTGCTAAAAAATGCTCTGAAACATTTTTTGTGGCTGTGTAATATTCTATCCCATGTATATACTATCTCTATAGAGTAATATTTCTCTCTTACTAGGCATTCAGACTGTTTCCAGATTTTTATTGTTAGATTAATTGCAGCATTACAGATGTGTGCTTGTGAACACACATAAATTTTTTTAAAAATCAGTGTGTACAACAAAATGGCTGTGGGTTAAAACTTTAGAATGAGATATTTATGAAGCTTTTTAGTTTCATTGGCCACATTATAGAAAATATAACAGCATGAATTTTTCATTTTAGAAAGTTGGAAGCATAGTCTTAATTACCTATTAGTTTTTTGGGGTTTTTTTGTCCTTTTGGAGACCGGCTGTACCGCACTCAGCCAGTGAGCGCTGTGAGCGCACCGGTCATCCCCATATAGGATCCGAACCCGTGGCGGGAGCGCTGCTGTGCTCCTAGCACCGCATTCTCCCGAGTGCGCCACGGGCTCGGCTCTTAATTACTTTTTAGTATGTATTAAATCCTCTTTGTTTACTGAAGACTGTTACACAAAGTATCCTGGTTCTACCCTCTAGAAGGCTAGAACTTTCAGGACAAGATGCAGAGATACAAAGAGACAAATCAAAAAGGCTCTTAAGGGATAAGGCCTCTAAATGCAGAAGGAAGGTGAGAATTTCACTCACCAGTGCTACTTCTGAGCCCCATTGCTAAATGTGGCTCCTTGGGTTGGTGGCTGGGAATTCTGAAAAGAAACTTAAGCAGTGGTGGTTTGGTGTTGATTATCCTTGGCCAGCTCTGCTGATAGTGATGTTATTCTTCCTCCCACCTCCTCTTTCCTCCATCCCTGCCTAGGTCACCACCTATTTGCACAAGGACTACAACAACCTGTGGATTGTCAAGAAACATAATACAAACTCAGGTAATGTGGTAAGGAATGGATGCTTCTTGTGTTATTATCTACTCTGTACCCTCCTTAACTTTTCTCGTGCCTCCATAGAATGATACTGAGATGGGCTGTCCTGAGCATTTTTGACAATACCTTTACTGATCTCAGTTATCTTTTCAGCAATTATGTATTGAGCACCTACTGTGTTCAACAAGTGGTGTTGTAGGCATAGGGGATAAGCAATGAGCCAAACAGGTAAGATCACACTCTTAGAGCTGTCATTTTGAAGCCAGAGAACAGGGTCATGGCTCAGACTTAATCAAGGAAGAGATCACCTGAGCATGCTACCAGGGGCTGGCAGTAGCCCAGACTGAGGGCCCTTGGCGGCTGCTCTCATCTCTACCATAGAGCATACCATGCCTTGCAGACCCTAACATCTACTGCAGCTCAAGATGTCTTGATAACATAGATTGCCCACTGCTTATTCCTGGCCTGGGGTAGTCAGTTAGAGATCTGAGGGTCTGCCAGCCCTGCAACTGGGCTAGTTAAGGCTGGTGCCTAGGACGTCACTCGATGCCTGCTGATCTGCCCTTACTGGCCTAGGCAAAGTAGGTCTGAAGCTACTCAGGGCTTAGGGCAGGAGCAGGAGCTCTATCCAGGTCTTCCTTTCCTTGGTCAGACAGCTAGCTACCTGAAGGCTGTGCCTCCTGCTGAAGCTAAGAAGAGAACAGAGGGCATCTTCCTTTCACCTTCCAAGCCTGTCATCACTGCTGATGGTCCTCTTTCACAGGTATTCTCTGTGACTCCTCAGCAAACACTACCTGACTTAGCTGTCCCAAGTCAGCTGCTCCTGAGCCTTTGTGGAGAAGTAGGCAGCTGCTCATCTAAATTCACCTTCTTTGTCCTTTCCCCACCTCCTCCTATTGCTGTTTTAGGCTAGAAATGTGACATACACAACCACTGTCTTTGCATCCTGTTCCTCAGTAACATAAATTGTGACGCCAATGGACAGGGTCTGTTTCTACACCCTTATAATACTAGTATTGATTGTGTTTTGATCCAACAGGCCAAACATAACAGTCTATTCCAATGAGGAGTTATGAGGGAAAACCAATTTTACTTCTAAGTCACATGGGCATGAATCAAATCTTTGAACATCCCTGGTCTATTATCACATTGTGGCTTCTAGGTTAAGATGGTTTCATTTCACCCGAGGGACTGAGGATTTGTTTTTGTGAAGGCAGATAGCTACAAGTGCTTTAGGATGTGGTAACTTTATAGACTAAGGTCTTTGTGTTCTTGATGGCTATAAATCCCCTTCCACCCAGTCCATATGAAGTAAAACTTCTCTCCCTATTGACTTATTTGATTTGTCATCTTGCTAATTAATCTTTTTAAGAGACCTTAAAAGGCAGTGTAGGAATGGGCATCTCTGCAGTTGAGTTCTGTAATTCTCTTGAGAGCCAGTGATTTGCACTGGCAAATTTATCTTTCCTGTCCACTGTTTGGGACAGAAATTTGCAAGGATCCATTCCATGTTACTGTGATTGCTGCCAGATCCTTTTCCATGTCGCTGCCTTTCTAGATCCTGATTGGTCTTGACAATCCAGATGAAACAGAAGTAGTCTCTTTCTTTCATCATTTCATCATTTTCTTCACCTCACACTCAGCATATAATCACTGGCACAATCTGTGGGATTTAACATTTGATTTTGAGGAGAGCCAGGCAAATGGTCATTTGCATGGAATGAATTTTTAGAAGACTATATTATTACTACTAAAAGGAAAATCTTATTATTCAGCTTCCCAGTCTAAGTGCCAGTGGGGGCTTCAGTGCCTGTTAGATAAAGGCCACATTTCCTAGCCCGGCACATGCATTCTGGCCCCACTTGCTCATGCCCTCATCTCCTGTTTCCACTCTTCTTCCTGTGCCACCATCCTAACCTTATGAAGCCATTTACTGTCAATTAAATGAGGTTTGTTCTTTCATACCTCTGTGCCTTTCCCCAACTTGTTCACCTGACAAAATTCTCCCTTTCCTTTAAGAGTCTTTTCAAGCATTATCTCTGGGACACTCTTCTTCAATCCCCTGAGACAGTTAGAGGCCCTTCAGCACAGTTAAAGGCCGCACAGCACTCTGTTAGTTCCTCCAGTATGTACCACCATGTGGTTCTGACACTGTTTACCAGTAGGCCCCCAGTAGATAATAGCCTAGTAAATGCATGATTTCAGATAGCAATGCTTATTTCTTCTTGGCAGATCCCCTAGACCCTTCATACCCAGTGGAGTTCGTGAGACATGGAGACATCATTAGACTGGAACACAAAGAGTAAGTAAATTTGCTATTTAGGATAAATGAGTGGCATGGGCACCAAGGGTAGGGAACTCTTTTGAGGAACAGAATAAACAGAAGTCAGAGGTGAGGCTCTAGTATGTGAAACAAAGCTGCCGTGCTAGAGTTATGGAAATAGGCCAGCTGTTGCCTGCCTATTTTGGCTTTGGGGAGCTTTGAACTTTGAGCGTATCTTTTAGTTTCCCTTTTCCTAGAGGAAAAAAGAAAAAAATTTGAGTTGCCCAAAGCTGCTTCTTTTTTTTTTTTTTTTTGGCTTTTTGTCTTTTTTTTCCGAGTCCGGCAACGGATCGCAACCCTTAGTGTTGCCCCCGTACCGGACCGGGGACCGGCAACGGGATCGCAAGCCTCGGTGTTGCTCCCGCGCCTCGCTCAGCCAGTGAGCGGGAGCCGGTCGGTTTGTGGGATCCGAACCCTCGGACGGGAGCGCCACTGCGCTTCCCAAGCGGCGCACTATCCAGTGCGCCACCGGGCCGGCCCCCAAAGCTGCTTCTTAAGTGGCTAGCTTTAGAAAGGTGTAGAAGTCTGTTTCTGAGATTATGGCAAGCTAGTTAACCAATGTTCTCACTGAAAATTGTTAAAAGTGCTGGAATAATAAAAAAACTTCTTCTTAGAAGCATAAAAAACCTGACAGGATATTAAAGAGTTACCTGGCCAAAATCTAAGTGAAAAGGGGAATCCAGAGAAATAAGTGAGACACTAAAGCCACTTTTGCCTTGATCCCACAATCTTGAGTTTGGGTCTTTTGTTTTACTGCTTCTTGAGAGAAGGGGTTTTAAAGTCGAAGCTGTAGGCTCCCCCAAAGTGGTAAATATATTAAGTGATCCTTCCCCAAAATTTGGAACCCCTAAAGGCTTAGTGTAAGGCTCTATCCACCTATCCCCAGAAAAGGTTACTTTGGTACTGAGCAAAGTATTTGGGGCTTGGGTAGAGAACTATCCCTGGTTCCTGAGAAGTTGTAACTATCAGTTGATTCTCACATGGATTTGAAGCTCAAATTTATGTCACCTGGGTGGTCTTCAAATTTTTAAGCCATGAATTTAAATGAACATGATCCTAGACTGGTAATATCTCCTAGGTGCCTTGCTAAAAGCAATACAAATCCTCTTTTGGGAAAAACGTTGTCAGTCCCATAAGTAGTTTTTCAGTGACAACAAATAGTACTCAGTCAAAAATAGCAAAGCACACAAGGAAATAGGGCATCCTGCACGAGAACAAGCAGAAACAATAGACAGCAGAAGCAGCCCAGCAAAAATTTCACACAGTGGAATTATCAGATATAGATTTAAAAAAAAAAAAATCAGGGATGTATTTATATAGAAAAGTAATTAGTGATAGTTTTGTTCTAGTCAGTTGGATTATGGGTACTTAAAACAAATTTTACTTATTGATAAATAAAATTTGTTTTATTAATAAATTTTATCTATTAATAAATTATCTATTATAAATAAATTTTATTTTTGCAAATTTCTAAAAATATTATAATGAACATTTATTACTTATTATGGATAAAAGTAAGAGTTGTTATAAATAGTTAAGAAAAGCTAACTTAAATCACTCTCATCCCCACAGATCCCCACTTTAAAAAAATTAATGATGGGAGTAGAAAGAGTAAGTGGGAGTGGGGAGGTTTATCTATCTCAGGCATATGTAGATTACAAATGTTAATTTTTTTCTCCCTAAATCTGCTTCGTAAGTCAAGCATGCTAAGTGCTTCAAAGCTACCAAATGTGTGAAAACCACCAACCTCACCCCCAGCACCTGAGCTAGCCTTTTTCTTGGCATGTGGTCCAGTGCTCTTACCATCTGTCTGTCTTGGTTTGGGCTCTTCTCTCTTCTCCAGATCTCTGGATATTTCTTATGGGTAAATAGGCAACAAGTTCCTGGTATGCTGGAAAGTTCAGATTCTAATTTTTCTCATCCTAACAGATATCTCTGAATATCCTTGGTAAAAGAAGGAACATTGCACGGAACATTGCACAACTTTTTTCTTTGGGATAACGGCACTTCTCTCTTCTAACTTCTAGGACGTCTCGGAACTTGCATAGTCACTATCATGAGGCCCCGCTGACCCGGAAGCACTATCAGGTCACTGGCTATGGCATAGTAAGTGAGCAGCTGGGGTGTGAGCAGGATGTAAGGTTGCGGGGCTTGACTCAGGGCCATATGGTGGGACATATCCTCCCCAGAATTCTGGAATGTTCCTAAGGATTGGAGGCTGCACAGGGACTCTCTTAACATTTGGTAGCTTTTTGGCTTGGCTTGCTGTGGGAAAATCAGGCTATGAACTCTGTTTGTCTCTCTCTCTCTTTGTGTAATAACCATACCATTTATATGTTCTGATACTTAATAAGTGTCAAATATGAATACTATTTGGGTCTCTTTTAAAATCACATTGGACGTAGAAGCCCAGGAACCACAGTAAGGCCCCAGATGAATATGTAAGTTTATCTTTTGCCAGATCCCAAATTCTCATTGGCTTTATTTTTAAGGACCACTTCCCTGTTCTGCAGAGGGACGTTACCCATGTAGCTTTTCTATTTTACTACCTCAGGGAAGACGCAGCTTATAGAGTAAAAGCTCTGTGAGTACTTATGGCTTGGGAAGTAATTGAAGACAAAAACAACTAGTGGAAAACTGTATTATGACTGTCATTTACATTCCCTTCCAAGGCCTTTGGTGTTTTGTTTTGTTTTTTTTCCAGTAAAAACTCTGGGTTCCTTAAGGTGGATTTCCCAACCCTCTTTCTATTTGCTCATCCCACATTGTACTATAGCCAAGACTTTAAGCTTCCTAATCTTTTTTCCCGTGGGCATCTCTGAGGAGAATTAGACACAACTGTCTTAATTTTCAAAGTGTAACATCCAGGCCAGACCATGCTGGCTTGGATGAGAGAGTATTCATATGGCAAAGTAATGGATGCAAATGGTCCAGATCTATTTCTGTGGGCTCATGGTGATGTTTTGAGTTTGGTTTAAGGGCAAAAAACATCTATTTAGTGGTTAAACTGTAGTCCCATAAAGTGAAGAATTGGACTTATGGCTTCAGGAATCATATTCCTTTTTTTGGTTGTAATAGTGCATGCTGGGGCAGTGTCAATCACATGGGATATTTCTATGGCTGCCTTGTTCCTTTTCCCATCTCAGTCATTGAGGCTGATTTGGTCTTTGATTGTTGTAATATGGTTGCATCAGAAAGGGTGGCCATTTCCCTTTCTGATACCTTTCCTCTAAAGTCATCTCACTTTCTTTGTATTTTTTTCTTGGTTTATGTGACAGAATGGGACAGGAGACTCAAATGATTTCTGGCGGATTGAGGTTGTAAACAGAAAATTTGGAAACCGGATCAAAGTGCTGAGAAGTCGAATTCGCTTCATCCATCTGATCACAGGTTGTGTCCTGGGCTCCTCAGGAAAGGTTCTGCCCAAGTGGTAAGTCTCTGGGGTTTTGATGTCCCATTTGAGGCTTGTGCTTTTCCTTTTACACTACAGGGAGTGTAGGAGAAGCTTATGGTTCCCAGTGGTCATTGTTCTCCTCATGTTTGCTTTTTCTTAGTGGTAGGTGGAGGTAGAAGAGGCATCAGGTGTATTATGGAGCACAGAGGTCCAGGGTAGCTTTGGTGTTTTATGTGTTCTAATATTTGAACATTCGTACATCTGGCTTGTGGTTATAACTCTCTGAGTCTATGTCTCTTTCTAAAATGCAAGTGCCATATGCTAGACTACTCCTAGGATAGTTGTGGAATATAAAAGTTTAAGGTTGAAAAAATAATGGCCACCAGGTTGAGAAGAGGGGTTCCACAGATTTAAGAGCAATAGACAGGGCTACTTTGTTGGATTTCAGGTCTTCCAAGAGATATCCATGACCTCTTTTCACAGGGGCTGGGAGCAGTTGGAAGTTACTTGCACTCCGTACCTAAAAGAAACCCTCAACTCCATCTGGAATGTGGAGGACCATATCAATCCCAAATGTGAGTGAGGTCATTTCTTGGGCTGGGTCTGAACATTTTTAAGAAACTCTTACCTTAGAAAAATAAACCTTCATAGACTCTGCTGTCACTTCATCTTATCAGTGCCATTTTCTACGTTTTTTAAGCCTAATCTCTTCATATGCATTGTCTGTATCTACATAGCTAGCTCCTTTTTTTCTCATCTAATTCATCCTTAAATTCCACTCCCTAAAGTGACCAATGACCATCTGCAGGTCCATCTGTTTCATCTCTTTGTGCTCTTTTATCCCCTGCACCATGGGTACCTCCTCACCATCTAGGCTTTGGAGCCGGCTGGTGCTTTCCCTTTATGCGCCTGTGTAGAGTTCCTCCTCTCCCCAACATCCAGCCAACACTTTTACATCAAGCAAGACCACAGCCTTGATCTGATCCCCACACTCCTACTGTCAGACTCCAGTGTGACATTTCCACTTCAGTGTCAATTTCAACTCAGTGAGTCTTTAGATTCATCATTTGTTTTCCTGATCTACCCCCTTTAAGCTTTTGCTTGATTTCTCCTTCTCTCCATGCTTTCCATTTTGTTCTTCTTACCACCTAATTAACTAATTTAAACAACTCTTTATTGAGTATGCCAGGAACCATGTGGGGCCCTGTGGCTGTAGTGGTGAGTGAGATAGACTTGGTCTGTGTCCTCACAGCAGCATTTGAGCCAGTGCCATGTTGAAGGATGATGGTGCCAAGGACTGTTGGAGGACCAAGGGGGGAAGCCTTGTCGTCTTTTTCCTCTGTGTTTCTCAGAATGCCTGATGAGGGCTTAACATACTAAATAACCCACCCTCAACACTCTCACCTACTTGTCAGGAAGACTACAGTTGGACTCTGGTGGGAATATGGATACCATGGACAGACAGACTTTGAGGAGAGAATGTGTGACAAAGCTTTCTCCTGCTGTTTTTTTTTCCGTAGTGCCAGACATCAGCCTGAATGTGCTGCAGCCCAGTTTTCCTGAGATCTTGCTGGAGTCCCACATGGTCATGATCCGGGTACTGCAGCCCCTTCTCATTCCATGGCTTCTCTGAGAGCACTTGGGCAGCCACAAGTTTGGATCACAAATCAATAGCCGCAATATAGATCCACTGCCTCCTTGGAGGGCTTTGAAAGTGTCTTCACTTACTGGTTTACTTGATCTTCAAAGATATTTCCCTTATCATAGAATGGAGATGATGGTGGTGGTGGTAGTGGTGGTGATGATGATGATGCCAGTGAACACTCATGCTCTTATGTGCCGGATACTACTCTAAGCACTGTATACTAACTTGTTTAATACTATTACAGTCCTATGGAGATTGTCATTCCCAGTTTACAGATAAGGGATCTGAGGCACACAGAGGTTAAGCAACTTGCCCAGGGTCACACAGCTTAGCGTAAGAGGTGGATCCAGGCTTCAGAGCAAGGCTGGCTGGCTTTCAGAGTCAGTGCTAGTTACTCCCACACTCCTTTTCCTCAAAGTGATTTTCAAATCTGTTAAGTGGAAGAGCCCCTGAAAGTCATAGTGCTCTTGGTTGAAGATGATGAGACACTGATAGTTCATTCCATCATATGAAATTAGGATCAGTTAGGATTAATAGCTACTTTGAGTGTGTAATTTATATGCAGCATAAAATCCCAACCATGAGCCCACTCATATTCCTGTACAGAAACTGCTTAGGGGGCATGGTTGGTTCTTTTTTAAGGTTTTCTAAGATTCATTATTTGCATTCTATATCTTAAGTAGCTGACAGTAGTTGTAGCATCAAAGGTGTAAGAAAAATTGAGAGAGGAAATCTTTAAGAAAATTTTACTCACTAGTTTAAATTTCCCCCTATGAATTGGGGAACCCATGCTGCAGTTTCAGTGTTTAGTGGGCTTGTGGAAAACCTATGTTCTGCAGGAATGATATTTAAAAACCATTGTATCTCAAGCCAGGTATGTGATTTTTCACTCCATTCACAGGAGTGCGGGAAGGTGTAGCAGTTATTACTTTTCCCCTGGTAAGCTACTATCAAGTGGACTTTCCTGGAAGTGATCATATAAGCAGTACTCAGTAAATATAGATGACTTATTTCACCAGATAAAATTTTAAAAATTTAAGTTTTGTTATTTTTGCACATTGGGAGGTGACGAGTTGACATTAAGCAATCTCTGGGTCACTTCTCTGACTCTCTGCTCGTAGCTATTGTTGTGGCCTGATGACATAGCTCTTTTGAGTTTGTACCTGTCAGAGTATCGTTCTGGGTCTGTGTAGAATTTTAAGACTAGATCCAAAAAGTTTTATTTCTTCTTTCATTATCTAAGAAGTAGAGTCAAATAAGAAAAGGGAAGTAAGGGAGCTTTCTTATTTAACTGATGGAGAGTCAGGGAGAGGAGAGAGATCAAAATAAGAGTCCAGACTACAGAAACTGTTGAGGAAGGGCTCTTCTGCCAGCTGGGTGACAGAGAAGGCTGGCTTGCCTGATAAGGTTAGCTGGAATGAGCCCATCTAGATTTCAAGCATAGAGAATAACTTACAAATATGTATGCCTATAATGGTTATGGACTTTCCCTTCCTTCCATCTCTTGGTTTAGTAAAGAAGCTGGATTCTCAGAGTTTAATGTAGTGAATAGGATTCCCTTGGCTTGTTATAGTTCTGGCTGGAGTCCCTGAGTTTGGGACTGAACTGTACTGGTCTGAAGGAATTGATTTTCCTCAGCAGCTGCTCTGGCATCTGGAATGATTCATTTCTCATCCTTAGGCCCTTCAGATGGCCACAGTGATTCAGGGGCTGTGCAGCTGGCTCCTTTGCATCTGACTCTCCCCCCTACCCCCATGGCATTTTGACCACTGGGGAGCAACCCAGCCAACATACAGAGGCCTGAAAACTGTACTCAACCCTTTGATAGTTGGATTAGTAAGGTACTGGTAGCAACCCACTGAACCAGACCTTCTGGATCTTTTTTGGGTTAGACCAGTGATTCTCAATTGAGGGCAATTTTGCCTCCCAAGGGATATTTGGTGATATCTGAAGAAAATTTTGGTGGTATAACTTGAGGGTTAGGGGGTGAGGATGCTAATGGCATCCAGTGAGTAGAGGCCAGGGATGATAAACATCCTACAATGCACAGGACAGTCCCTACAACAGAGACTTATCCAGCCCAAAATGTCAATAGTGTGAAGATTGAGAAACTCTGATCTAACTCATAGCACCTGACTCCCCTTCTGTGGAAATGCCTTCTTAGTTTGTTCTGATAATGAAGCTGACCCCAGTGCTGGTGGTTAGTATCCAGGATTTGGACCTTGGTCCTTACTTTTTTAGCAAAGCCCTGATTTTACTATGTAGAATATTCTTGGCTGCTGGAGTAGAGGGGATGAGTCTGGGTCCTTCAGGCTAAAGCATGTGTTGGGAGTGATTTCAACAAGAAATACGTTCTTGGAGGGCAAAAAAACTCACTTTCTTTATGTGTAAAGCACAGGTATTCATATAATATATAAACAGAAACGCAGTATAGCTATGGTATAAAAATGTCATGGAAGTCGTTCAGGAAACAAAAGTCTAAAAAGGCCCAGGGTGAGGGTGGGGGACAAAGTTCAGAAACAGTAGGCTAAAGTAACCTTTTCCATGTCCAGCAACCTATCAGACTTTTCTGCATTTATGTTTGAAACTGGCCTCTGCAGGGAACAAATAAGTAAACTCTGATTTTATATACCCCCAACCCCCACCCTCTTGATACTCTGTCCTTGGCTCAGCAGATGGGAACATATTTTGTGCCCATTGTTTTTTGGAGGGGGGGGGCTGGCGTGTATGGGGATCTGAACCCTTTGACCTTGGTGTTATAATACCATGTTCTAACCAATAAGCCAACCGGCCAGTCATCTATATTGTGCCATTGGAAACAAGTCCCTCATTCCTCTTTGTCTTCTTTCTAACATAGAGGGTGTGAAGGGACTAGCTCTGATGGGAAATGGAGGCTGGTTTGTTTGGAAGAAATAAGGCACTTGTAGGCAGATGGACAGTGGCTGAGAAAGGAGCACCTGATTCTTCCCTGCAAGGGAGTGAGAACAGAGAGGGTTCCCCTTGACACTTGGCCGAATGTGCCTCACATTTCTGACAGCCTCTAGATCTCTGTCTTGACTCGCTTTTCTTTGCCACTTTCCTGCAGGGGAACAATGGCCTCAAACCCAAGGACAACGAGTTCACATCCAAGCCCTGGCATTGGCCTATCAACTATCAGGTAGGGGTGAGGCTAGAGCTCCTCCCGGGAAATGGAGCCAAGGAGGAGACCATTGAGACTTGGTGGGGGTGAGATGTGCTGGGGTGGCAGGGTGAGGCCTCTCCTGGGATGCTTTGGCCAAGAGAAGGAGCTTTGTTTTCTGGCCTGAGTCTGACCCTGCCTTTCCCAGAGAGCTCATGTAGAATTTGCTTGTTCTTGAACTTCCTGTCCAGGCTTCCTGTCTGTGAAAGGTGGCCAGTCTTCCTTCCCCTAGAATGGGTGTGGCTGGGGATGAGGTGGGCCCCAGATCAGCAGGGTGTCCTCTGTTCCACAGGGCCTGCGCTTCTCAGGGATCAATGACACGGATTTCCGAGTCTATCTGCTAGGCAACCCGGTGAGTGCCCGGCCATTCCCAGCTTAGGCCCTCTAGCACTTGCCTGTGGAGAGCTGCTGCTTTCCTCTCATCCTCCTGTTCTCATTTCCATGCAGGTGGTTTGGTGGCTGAATCTGTTGAGCATTGTCCTCTACCTCCTCTCAGGGAGCATCATTGCTATAGCTATGCAGAGAGGGGCCCAGCTGCCAGCGGAGGTTGAAGGTCAGGTCCCCTGGGCTCTCCCTCCCCCAACCTAGCAACTGGCAGGATGCCCACACTCCAGGGAAGGGCCTACCTGCTGATGGTGCATCTTTTGCCTTCACCACCCCAAGCTGTCCTTTCCGCTTTGCTTTTGAAAGCTAACAGTCACCAGATACCCAGTGCTGGATTAACTACTCTGCATCCTCCTAGTGACCACATAGGGTAGGGTATTACTACCCCATTTTATGGATTAGGAAACCAAGGCACAATGAGATTAAGAAACTTAACTTAGGACATATAGTTAGTAAGTGATAGAGCTGAGGCTCAAACCCAAGCAGTCTGACTTCAGAGCCTTCTCTTTAACTGCTATGCTATATACAGAACTGTCTACCTTTTCTCTCCTGCCCCCTCCCTGTTCCATGGCCCTGTCCTCTAGTGGGATAGAGAGGAGCCTCCAGGGCACAGCAGTGGGTTCCTATCATTGAGCTGCTCCTGGTAACTTCAGCTGCCAGGCCATTGACCCCAGCAGCTGAGATATTAACACAGGCCCTTTCTGTCTCTGCAGCTCTCTGTCTGAACCTAGACACCCCTTCACTCTCCCCTCCATCCTCATCTCTGACCTCATCTTTGTCCCTGTCTGCTGCTGCAAAGATCTGTGTGGCAGCAAAGATGTGGGAAGTGGAGGTAGGGAGGGAAGCTGTAGGTGTGTAGGATTATGGTTTGGTTAGAGGCTGGACTGCCTCTTGCCTAGACACCAGCATCAGGCGTCCTACTGATAGTCAGTGCACCTGCCATTGGTGCCGAGACCTTACCAGGCCAGGTATTGTCCAGGGCTCTCAAGACTTAGTTGCTCCTCTTTTCTTCCAGTTGCCTTAGGGTTTATGTTAGTCCAGATGAGGGAAGGAAGGCTCTGTGAGGTGATGTGACTTATTCAAAGTCACTCAGCAAAGAAGGGGCAAAGCTGGACTAGAGCCCAGGATCTCTGCTCCCTCCTCCCTGTCTTCTGACTGGGGCTGTGCTTCTTGGGGCCCAGGGCTGTCCCAGGTCCTGCTGCGAGGAGGTGGTCAGGTCCTGCTTGGCTGGATGCTCCATTACTTCCCATTCTTCTTCATGGGCCGGATCCTCTACTTCCACCACTACTTCCCAGCCATGCTCTTCTCCAGCATGTTGACAGGTCAGCACTCCCCACCTGGGCTTGGAGATGAAGCAGAGGGCGGGTGGGGTAGGTGAGGCCCATGGAGCACAGTGCTCAGGGTGAATCTCTGCTCTCTGACTTGGGACGGCTCCTTTCTACTGTATCCCCAGAAGTCATTCTCTGACAGGCTGGTGCTAGGTTTCTCTTCTCTCCACTAGGCATTTTGTGGGACACCCTCCTGCGGCTCTGTGCCTGGGGCTTAGCTTCCTTTTCCCTGGCCAGGGGCATACACGTGCTGGGAATCCTGAGCCTGCTCCTGGGAACTGCTTACAGGTGAGCATCCCCCTGCATCTTGCATGTCCCCCCAACATGGACTCAGTTGTGCTTCATCCCTTGGGAATCCCCTAGAGTGCTTTTAAAGTGTACTGGTGCCTGAGCCCCATCCCCAGAGGCTCTGATTGATTAGGATGCAAGTGTGGCCCAGTCAGCCACAGTTTTCAGAGCCCCCCAGGTGACCCTAATGTGCAGCCAGGGAGGAGAAGTGGGGGGCTAACTCTTTGTATTCCCTTCTTTGCCAGTGGTTGCCAGCTTTTGTACCATCGCAGCACACCTGGACGGGCACCCGCTTTAGTCACAGTAGTCCCCTAACAGAACGGCTCTTAGTGGGGTGAGGGAGAGAGTGGGAAGAGTGGAGATGGGGAGGAGTGGTGTGACTCAGAATCATTGGAAGAAGAGTATTGTTTGGAAAACCCCTTCTCTTTCCCCCACTTCTGGCAAGTCTCACAGATCCCCTGTTGAGAATCACTGGCCTTTGTGGTGGATCCTGTGACCTGGGACCTGTGACCCTCTGTCTAAGAGGGTTAAATGCACATTTTAACCGACACTCTGGGCCAAATGGCCCATGACCAGACGCCTAGACGGGTCCTTCTCCTGGGCCTCTTGGGAAGAGTCCTGTCCTTTGTTGTCATTAAGTCTATGTCTACTAAGCTCTTGGTCTACAGTAGGCCCAAATGGCAAACTCAAACAGACATGGTAGTGAAAGAGGATGGGTTCTGTAGGTGGAGGATACTGATGAGCTCCAGCAGGAGGAACTGAATGCAAAGCTCCTCACCTGAGGCTCTGGGATGCCAACTGTCTCCCTCTGGATTCTCTCTCATAGCTTCTACCTCTTCCACCCTCTGGCTTATGGGATGGTTGGACCCCTATCCCAGGACCCCCAAAGTCCAATGGCAGGACTAAGGTGGATGGAATCATGGGACTTTTGAGGCCACGGCAAGGACTCCAGGTTGGGTCCAGGAACCGCCTAAGGACAGCCAGCTGTGGAGCCAGTCTCTGGACCCTTCTACCTGTGCAGGAAGCTGCCTGAGATGCCTGAAGAATTCTGCTGCCTGCCAGGACCGAGCTCTGGGAGCGAATCTGGAATTTAATCCAGCACTAGAGAGTGCCATAGCTATGTCTGCAGCACGTACAGAGGGGACAGAATCTCTCAGGCGCATTCCCTGAGTGTGCAGCATGAGGGAGGATGAGTGTAAAAGAGGGTGGGTGTGAGTGTGTGCATGTGAGGGTACATTTGCCCATGTCCCTATGGAATATAGACCATGTAACTGTGGACAGCTGAGTGTCATAAACTCTAAGAAATAACCCAGGGCTAAGTAATATTTCTGGCATTTTTTTTACATTGGATTTGGTTTGGGTTTCTCAGATCTGTCAAAAACTCTGACCTCCAAGAGGGTCTCGAGGGCTGAGAGTGCTGACCCCACCTTGGGATGTTACCGGGGGCGGAGCAGACCATCAAAGCTGTGCTGTCCTTCCCACTGAGGAGGAGAGAACGCCGCCCCAATGTGGAGGGCCAGCTCCCTGCTGCTTTGCTGCCAAGTGTCTTCTGTGGCTGCTGGTGGCTGGACTTTCTGCTTGCCATGTGCACTGGAGTCCGGAGTGAGGTGCCCATGAACTCATCAGCCCTTGGTTCCTTGTTCTCTGGAAATGTCACACTAAGATTGGTGGGAGGAACAGCATCCTATCCTTGGCTGCTCTGGGTTCCAGGCACCATTTCTTGCTGTCCATCCCTTTCCTCTGCATCCGGCCTGGCCATGAGGGCTGGGACAGATGCAGTCTCCTGATTGTTGGGAGAGCCTTTGGGACTCTTTTTTTTTTATAAGATGACCGGTAAGGGGATCTCAACCCTTGGCTTGGTGTTGTCAGCACCACGCTCAGCCAGTGAGCAAACCGGCCATCCCTATATAGGATCCGAACCCGCAGCCTTGGTGTAATCAGCACCGCACTCTACCGAGTGAGCCACAGGCCGGCCCTTGGGACTCTTTTTTAACAGCTGAGGTAGATGAGAGACAGAACAGGGAATCTGTGTGGTGCTGGGCTGGAATCCCAGTGGGATGCCAGGGTGTGGGTTACTCTGGCCTGTATGGACTAGTGTTCCTGTCAACTGCTCGGCTTTTCCCATTTTTACTTGTCTAGTCCTCCCCTGCTGACTCCTCCCCCGCAACACACACTGTCTTGGCATTTCCCTTTCTCTCTGTTACTGTTTCTCCAGTCTTTTTCCCCAAGGACCCAGAGCACCTATAAATGCATGGCAGCTCCTACTCTCCACCACTTTGACACTCAGACAGGAAGCTCAGAGCTGCTTTTTTCGCTTCCTCCCCAAAAAGGATTAAGAAAACTCTTAGGTCAGAACCAAACCCACCCAAGGCCAGTTGTTCAGCCTGCCTCCCTCCTCTCAGTGTATGACAAAATGCTTACTTTGTCTCAGAGGACTTTGATGCTTCAGGGTTTAATGATGAACCTCTGCCACACACACTCCATCTTCACTCCTCTGTAGTTCCCAACGACTATGACAGGGTCAGAGCTCTATCAAGCATCTTTGGGAAGTGGTTGCCACGGAGACTGAAAATTGGTCCCAGGGACCAACTGTGCTACCTACTGGGTAGTGGGGAGGGAAGCTTCTGGGCCATGCTTGGATGTTCAGACCAACCGTCATTAGTGTTAATGGAGGAAATGCAGCAATGTCAAAAGCAAGGCAGGTTGGTTAATTAGATTTGGGGCCTCATGACCTCCATCTCCTGTGGCTACAGCCCTCTTGACTTCCCCCAGCAGGAAGCGCTGCCTGTGTGCTGAGTCTAGGCTGCTTGCTTAATTGCGTTCCTGGCAGGGATGGAGAAGCTCTGCTTCCCCTTCCACCCCACTGCTCTCCCTCCCCTCCTTGCCACAGACGCTGTTGGTTTCTTCTGAACTGGGTGGGCTCTCCTTCAGATAGAATGCAAGAATCCATACTTGGTTCTTGGCAAAGAAGGTGGCTGGCCATCATGATATCCAGAAGGTGGCTGATTGTCCCTTGTGCCTTCTAATTGCCCAATAGGAACCTGTGGGAAGGGAGGAGCTCTCAAGGAGGCAGAGGGGGCAGCCACTCTGAGTGAGGGGGAGCCCAGCCAGCTTCCTGCCCATCTTGCCCTCCTAATTTGGCCACACTGAGGACAAAAAGTTCTTTGGTCACTTCCACTGCTTTCCAAGGATGGAAGAAGAAAAATTCCCTGTCCACTCTCTCTCCTGGCCCACAACTTCTCTGGAGACAAGGCCACATGGGTTGATGTGACTTTGAGTGTGCAGATTCTGTTTGGAAGATGCTGCGGGGAGAGGCTGTCAGGGTGCTCACCTGAATATGGGCTCCAGCCCCCAGGAATTGGCACAAATGTGACATGTCTCCCAAACTGCTGGTGAAGGAAGAAGACATTTATCAGTAAGCCTAACCTCCAGCTGGCTTCTTGAACCACGTTTTTTTTAAAAAGAAGTTTCCAGAAATAATTGGAGGCCATTTACTTTTGTAATAAATAGCTCTTATTTTGAATGCCATGTTATTCTTATTGTACTTAATTGAATCTGACTTGCCCTCTGGCTCCTGGAAAGGCCTCCCTAAGCAAAGAAGAATGTTTTGAGTGCGGGAATCATTCCATTGTGTCTCATGCCTGAGGTGTTCTAATTCTAGCAGAGGCCCTGGGTGGGTAGGTGAGCCTGGTTACCCCTCGGGGCATTTGGGCCTTCCTGTGTACATGGTGATGTGAGTAATATTGGTTGTTATTTTGATTTACTTAAACTTACTCCAAAGTAAGAAACTGGACCTCTTATTTTTTCCTCTTTTAATCTGCCCATACGGTATAGAAAGGAAAGAGATAGAGAAACAGTTGTTCGCTTCTGAGACAGCTGAATGGCCCGGCATTGTAGTAACTTGCCATATTACTTAACAGAGGCCCCTATCTTGACAGGGGTCCTTTGTTATAAGGAATGGTGTTAAGGATCCAAAGGAGGTTAAGAACTGGCTTGAATGTCGGTCAGAAGGTGGGGCAGGAGGGGAGTAGCACTGCACTGTGAAATTGGGGGTCTTCTGGGCTGCCTATCAGCCCCCCTTAGGCCCAAGAGTAGCTGGAAGTGGGGGTGTGTAGGGGTGGTGTGAGGGGGGAGTAAGTCATGTGAATCTTCAGAAGATGGAAAATGCTTAGGCAGGTTAGAAAAGGGCCAAATAACTCTTCATTAATGGCACAGCTTAGTTTACAGAGTCTCGACACATCTGTGATGTTTAATCCTCATAAAGGCCTGGTAAAGTCAATGATGGTTTTGTCCCTGTTCTATCCATGAGAGATTAAATTACTTGCCTAAGGTCCTACGATTAGTAAATAGTAGAGCCAGGACTCGGTGCCAGGTTGGTGTTTTTCAGCTTCTCTAGCCTGGTCCTGGGACTAGAAGCAGCTTCCCAGAACAACCTAGCAGCCCTTGATACTGTGAGAAGGTCTGAACACTGAGCTCAGAGATATTCCAATTCAGCATGTTTCCTGTACATTCTGCTTAATGCATCAGCAGCTCACCTAGGGCCCTGGTCTTCCTGGTTCCCAGTGGTGTGCTGGTAGATGTTTAACAGGTTTTCTGGGAGGAAAAAAGCCCTAATTTATAGCATTTGCCGGTTTCCATGGTGTAAATACTCCCACTATGGCCTGTTTCAAGCTACCAACTTGATGTCACTGAATGAGAAGTTGGAAAGATGCGTGTAATTGGCTCTTGCAAGCCATATGAAGAGCTGGCCTCCAGCACACCAACAGCCCAGAGCCACTTACCTTGGCTTGGTCTGGACTTGGGCACAGCTCTTGTCATAGCTATGTGAGGAGGCATGGAGACCTAGAAGACGGGCCTTACACAGTGTCTGAATATGAATGCTCAAGTGCTAGTTCTTTATTATTACTAATGATAAATCGACCTCGATGACAATATTGGTTCTAAAACAGTACTTGAAGTCTCTTCTAGATTATAACCTCCTGCTCAGGTCCTGGGGAGATGCTACCAATGGAGAGGAGTTGACTTTGACTTTTTCCTAGTCCATCAAATGTGGATTCAGACTCCTGGTCTCCTGGTTGGAATACACCACCCTGACTGCTTAGGCCCAGCCAGGTTCTCAGGCCTTTCTCAAAAGGGAGCAGAGATTAGAATGCACTTAGCCCTCTCCTCCTGCCTTTTCCTGCCTCTGGGAATGCAAAGAGTGAAGCTATGGCTGTGAGTGCTAACTCTAGCACTTACTAGCTAGGGCCATTAACTCCCATTAACTCTTCAGACTCTGTCCAAGGAGAAAGGAGGCAAGAAGGGTCCGAGTATAGACTGCTGGTAGGACATGCAAGCTGGGTGGAGTGGGGGGCCGTAGACTAGCCAGGTGGCCTGCACAGAGCACCCAGCATCTGGGCACTGAAGGGTGAAGGTCACCAGAAACACATCAGGCCTTTTCTTGTGATCTGCTGCACCTGGCTGCAGGGCCATGGGATCCCAAGCTGGAAGTTTAGTCCTTTCTCCCTTCAGCGCCATTCTTTCGTGCTCTTGCTTGAGTTCTCTTGGACTCTTTAGGGCACAGGTTTTTCCAGGGTGCCCAACAGCCCTACTCTCCTGCTCCAGCCCAGAGACACGTGGGAGATGGGGAAGAGCAGAACAGGATGTACTGCAAACTCCTGAGTCCTTGGAAGAGGGAGAGCACTAGATGGTTTCATGGGGCTTGGCTGGGAGCAGGGAAGAAGAGTTCTGAGACCCTCAGTCCTGATTCAGGGCCAGAGGAGGAGTTTTAAGGACAAGGATTCAACACTATGTCTAGCACAAGGCTGGGTATGGAGCCACAGCCTGTTCATAACTGATGGCCCAAGAACACCCACCTCGTATCCATGGAACCAAAGGAGGTGGACTAAAAGTCTCCTAGAGACCTTGCCACCCAACCCCCTTACTCTGCAGTTGAGGAGACTGAGGCCCAGAGAGAAGTAGACAGAAGACAAAGACTCAGAGACTCAAGAATAATGAAAGGTAAATGAAGGTGAAAAACCTTCTTTCTAAAACCTAGGCCACTAGAACTAGGCTGGGGCCTGAGAAACTTTCATACTTGAAAGAGAAAAGTTTGGTTCTAATTGGCAGGTGGCCACCTGCAGACCCTGAGTGGCAAGCATGAGATTCTGTTACCTGACCTTCTATTTAAAAAAATAAATAGTACTTCTATTTTTAAAAAACTGTCAATTAAAAATCATGCAATAGTAGAATGTCAGAGCTTAACTCCCTCAATGTCCAGCTAGTGCAATGCTCACAGCCACTGCATCTAAGATTCCACCCTGGCCAAGCACAGCTGGGATTAGAACTAGAGCTCACAGATTTCTAAAGATGGAGTTTCAGGAAAACCCAGGCCTGGCTGAGATGGCTGCGGTCTTGGCCTTGTCCCTAAGGCTGAGAACCCTGGTGGCCCCAACATGTGCCTTTGCCCCAGTCGGACCCTGCGCTGGGGCCGAAAGTGCCCCAGCCTCAGCTTGGTCACACAGGTAGGCGACCTGGCCACCACTGGCCCGACCTCGGGGTAGAAAGGAGACAACAATCAGGCATGATTTGAGCAGAGATCAGATGCTACGGGAGTGTCAAACTCAAATGCCTCTGGACAATGAGTGGCGCTTGTGGAAATGTGGCACAGGCAGCGCCTACCGAAGTGATCAAATTCAACACAGTGCCCTCGGGGCTCCTCCCCTCAATATTAAGTGGTAATATTATCACCAGTTTCAGGATGAGAAACTGAGGCCCAGAGAGGCTGGGCGATCTCTTTTAAGATCTCAAGCCCAGGCATTTCCCAGGCCACTAGGTCGTCCCGGGCCAGAACCGGTTGCGGAGGGAGCGCCTTGCTGGTCGAGAGGGGGGCGGGGGCCGCGGTTGCTTTAAAGCGCCCCAGCCCCGGCGGCGCGGGGCGGGGCTGCTCTGGGAGCTGCTGGGCGCGGGACGCAGCGGCCGGAGCGGGGTCCCCGCAAGCGCCAGCGGGGCCAGCACAGAGGGGGCGCCTCCACCTACTGCGGGCTGCGCGCATCTGTTCACCGCTCTGGCCGGGGAAGGAGCGGCTGCTGGACCCGGCTTGGAGGAGGCACGGGGGCCGTAGGGGGTGCGGAGTGACCGACGTCGCCGCGGAGATGGCGCGGCACGTGCGGTGACGGCGCCCGCGCCCGGAGGGTCCCAACCCTGCGCCCGGCGTCTCCGGGAGAACATGGAGCACCCGGAGCCCGAGCTGATCCGGCAGAGCTGGCGGGCGGTGAGCCGCAACCCGCTGGAGCACGGCACCGTCCTGTTCGCTAGGTGAGGGTGCCTCGCCGGGAAGGGGTTCGAGGCGGCTGGCCCGGCGCCCTCAGAGGGAAAGCTGGCCCGCTGCCGTGGCTCTGGGGCGCCTGCCAGATGTGCGCCAGAGAAGAGGGGCGTGGTGACCGGTGGCGCAGCCCTCTCTGCTGATCTCCAGGCAGTGGCGAGTTGTATGAGCCCGCGCCGCACACCGGCTCCCAACTGGGCTCTCCGGGGTTGGGCGGGGGTGCTCTCCGGCGAGTCTCCTGACTCTCGGGCGGGCGGACTCCGGTCCTCGCGCTGCGCCCCCTCCTCAGCCCTGTGCTTCTTGGGTGTTCCTTGCGTGGTGACTGCAGGGGTGCCCACCGCTGCCGGCAGGGGGAGCCTGGGGTGCCCCGAGGGCCAGTGCGGGCTGCCTGGCAGGGGGGCGCGTGTGGACGGCTGTGCACAAGGTCTGGGACCTAAGGAGCGTGCACTCGCAGCAACCCACAGGATAACCTTTCAGAGGAAAGAACCAGTTTAGGACCAGAGAACGGCCAGGAAAGGGATGACAGACGTCTGAGTCTCACCCCGGGGAGAGGGGTAAGAGAGTGCAAAGGCCCCACGGGGAAGGGGAGGCCAGTATAGAACCTCACCTTGGCGGTCCCCCGGTAACCCCTCTGCCATCGTCAACGGGGCAACGTCTCTCTCCATCGTGGTTTTTTTTTTTTTTTTTTTTTTTTTTAGGATTCTTGGCTCCCTAAGTCAGCCCAGAACTTCTGGCCAGGCTTTTGCAAACCTCCCCCAAGACAAAAGGGGAATAAATTCAGTTTTGGAAAATCCCAATGAGCACCCCTCAAATGTGGCTGAGAGCTTCTGCTGTGCCTCCAAGTTTTTCCCAAGCCCACTCATTTCTCAGGCACCCACTGTGGCTCCACTACTTCCAAGCTGTGTGACCTTAGGCAAGTTACTTAACCTCTCTGGGCTTCTGTTTCCTCCTCTGTAAAATTTGGGATAACAGTTGTACCCACTGATAAGGATTGTGAGGAATACGCAATTACACGTTAATCACCTATAAAGTACTCATTGCTCAGTAAGTGTAAGAAAGAAGTTTGTTTTGTTGTTGATATTATTATCATTGGTTGGAGCCCCCTCAGACATGATGAAACTGGGAAGTTCTGACCCAAGAGCAGGAGAGAGAGAGATTGAGAGCGAGAAAGAGATTGTGTGTGTGTGTGTGTGTGTGTGAGAGAGAGAGAGAGAGAGAGAGAGAGAGAGAGAGA
>NW_007726251.1:524052-598039 GCF_000696425.1 Galeopterus variegatus
GAGAGAGAGAGGAGAGAGAGGAGAGAGAGAGAGGAGAGAGAGAGGAGAGAGAGAGAGAGGAGAGAGAGAGAGAGGAGAGAGAGAGAGGAGAGAGAGAGGGAGGGGAGAGAGAGAGAGAGAGAGAGGAGAGAGAGAGAGAAAGAGAGAAAGAGAGGGGCTTTCCTCTGCTTACCATGTTACTACAGGTTTCTTGTTTGAGGACCCCTTCCTGTCCCAAACCTCATCCCTCAACTATTTATGGAGGGGCTACTATATGTCAGATACTATAAGAGGCCTGGGGAAACATTTCCCTTTCCAGGATGCCCCTCGGAGCTGGCAAAACAGGTGAGGAGGAGGGCACTGGCAAAGCTGGCCAAGGAGGCAGTGCCAGGTTGGAGAGTGTGCCAGTTTACAGCTGAACCCTGGCCCAGCCCCACCACTGGACAGCCAGGGCTCACTGGGACTCGCTGGGACTCACACCCCATGGCTGACACCTGTTCCACCCCTGACAGGCTGTTTGACCTGGAGCCTGACCTGCTGCCCCTCTTCCAGTACAACTGCCGCCAGTTCTCCAGCACAGAGGATTGTCTCTCCTCCCCCGAGTTCCTGGACCACATCAGGAAGGTGGGGGGGGGGGGGCCGCTGGGACCTTTGGGACCTCTGGGATCCAGCAGAGCACCTTCCTGGGAGAGAATGAAGGACATGGGATGGAAAAAATTATTTTCTGCCCCAGGCCTAGTTTTACTCCCCTCCCTCTGCTCCCCCATGTAGGCGCATCTGCTTCTTTCCCTCTTTTTCCTGGGCTGGCCCCAGTATGGGACTCCAGAGTCAGCCTCCTCCCCCATGCTGTGCACAGTCAACTGGTTCCAGCCTCTGTCATTGTCCCCTGGCTCCTGTAGGTTGTATTGGTACTGATTCTGGCCAGTGAAGACCATCTCTGCCCATGGAAACCAGGCTGGGGTTTTCTAAGAGGCTTGTGACTCTCACAGGGCCTGTTTCCCCTTGTCCCAGGCAGATAACACCGTCCAGCAGGTGTGCTTAGGGCTTTGGGACCCTGAGAAAAGAGGAGCTTCCTTCATGGGTGTAACATTAGTAGTTTGGCCACTACATGTTGAGTGCCTACTGTATGAGGATGCAGGCTGCATTTCACCCGTGATCTTGGAAAACTACAAGTCCTTCTGGCATCTCCTGTCTCTGGTTAGGACCCTCAGGTTCTGGGCTGTGGGAGTGAGTGGATGGGGTTGGTCTGACCTCTCTGTTTCACTGCTTCCTTGGCCTTGGCAGGTGATGTTCGTGATTGATGCTGCAGTGACCAATGTGGAGGACCTGTCCTCACTGGAGGAGTACCTTGCTGGCTTGGGCAGGAAGCACCGGGCAGTGGGTGTGAAGCTCAGCTCCTTCTCGGTGGGTAAAGGGGCTCTTCCTCTCTCCAGGGCTCCTGTCCTGGGGCCACCACTCTCTTCCAGTCTCCCTTATCCCCCTGTTCTCTCTCCCCATTCCCATACCCTCAGATGACCAGCGCTAGGGGCCTGCCCCTGTTACTTACCTGCTATGCGACCCTGGCACTGGCTTGACCTCTCTGAGCCTCCAAGTTCTCCTCTCTGATGTGGCTTCTTTTAGAACCATAAAAGTTAAGAAGCCTTTGGGATTAGCTGGTCTGCTCAGTTTTCTGTTGCTGTGTATCAAACCACCCTAAAATGTACTGGCTTAAAAGAGCAATTTCTCATTTCTCATGGCTGGGTTCAGCTGGATGGTTCTTCTGTTCCACATGGTGTAGCTGGAGTTACTTACGTGTTGTGCTCAGCTAGGACCTCAGCTGGAGCTGGAATGTTCAAGATGGCCTGTCAGCCTCTGAGATCTCTCTACCTGTGGTCTCTTATCATTCAATAGTCTGGCCAAGCTTCTTTACAGAATGGCTGAGTTCCAAGAGGATAAGTCCTAATGTGCAAGTGCTTATAAAGTCTCTGCTTGCATCACTCTTGGCAATGTTCCATTGGCCAAAACCAGTCACCTGGATGAGCCAGATCAATATGGGAGGACCCTACACAGGGGCATGAATCCTTGAGGTGTGGTCATTACAGGCCACTGACGTGACAGACTACTATATACTCCAGTCACCTTGAGGAAGGTGCTGTGTAGTCTTGTTCTCCTGCATCCCCAGCACTGGCACAGTGCCAGCTGTTTAGTGGATATTCAGTAAATATTTGTGGAATAAAGAAACTTTATTTCATTATGATTAACAATAACAAATGAGAGCCATTATTATCATTGAAGTCTTACTATATACAGACATTGTGCTAAGAGCTTTTTATGGTTATCCCATTTAATTATCCCAACAAGCCCATGAGTTGGAATTGTTACTTTCCGTTTTACTGATGAAGCAACTGAGGCTCAGAGAGGTTACATAACTTGCTCAAGGTCACTCAGCTCACAAATGGAGTTAGAATTGAACTAGGGTCTATCTGACTCCAGAGCCTAGCAACCCCATGACTGCTACCTTGCAGATGAGGAAACCAAGTCCTGGGTGCAATGACTTGGCTTGGTTTTAGCTGGGAGGTCCTAGGCAATGTCTTGTCCCCACTTATGGGGTGAATGCAAGGCTAGGAGTGGGGTGAAATGCTTTGTTCACTATAAAGCCTCACATTTAGGGGGAAAAGTGGGCACAATATGGTACCCAAGGCTTTGGGCAGGACTCTGCTCAGAAAGCATGGGCCCTGTGGAGAAAAGAAGAAAGGCCCAGGCCTCAGTTTTCTCACCTGTGAAATAGAGCAATGCCTTCTTGACTTTGGGAATGACAAGGCACCCCTTGCCTCTGCAGACGGTGGGGGAGTCCCTGCTCTACATGCTGGAGAAGTGTCTGGGCCCTGCCTTCACACCAGCCACACGGGCTGCCTGGAGCCAGCTCTACGGGGCTGTGGTACAGGCCATGAGTCAAGGCTGGGACAGAGAGTGAAAGGCGACCCCTGCCCGGTGGCCCCCATCTGTTGGCATCTGTCTGTTGGTCTGTATTCTTGTAGCCCAGGCTCACCCAGTCCTCCCTGCATCTTGGTCCTTGTCCCCTTGGCCATACTGGAGGAGGGCTGGGTCTCAGCTCCTACCCCACCCCCGACTGCAGGATGAGTGGCTTTTCCTTCAGGAAGGGGCTCCTGGACTCCCCCCCATCCGCAATACCCTCTTCCCTGACAGGCTTTTTTCCTCTCTGGTCCCCCTCCTGCACCACGCAGAGGAGCACAGTTTTGGTGGCAGAGGTGGCACAGGGCCGGGAAGGTACAGGGCTGAGAGAGTGGGGTTCTACTGTCTGTCCTCTCTTCTCAGGTGAGCCTGGGCCGAGCTGAGGGGTAAGACGGCTGAGCTTCAGGCACCTTCCATCTTGTCTGCCCAGGCCATTGGATGCTTTCCTACCCCAAGAGTGTTTGATTCTCACAAATAAAGAGAAAGAGCAGCTTTAGCCTTCATGGTGGAATCACAGGCAATTGAGCACTGCCAAGGAAGGGAGGTGACCTGGGTCTGCAATGGGGCCCATCTGGGTCTCAAGGGCTGCTCAGATGCCACCTGATAGAGTAATTTTTCTTTTGCAGTATTTCCCTTTCCCTCATTCAGCACTTCTGGTGGGAGCCCCCGCTAGCCAGCCAGGGTGGTAAAGGGTGACTTCATTGCAGAGAGATCTTCCTTTCTGCCTCAGCCTGCACCTACTGTGGGTCCACAGCTCCCCATATTAATACCTGCCATGTGCCTGAACTTAGGCAGATGTATAGGCTCCCCTATCGAAAGCAGCAGGAGAGGCCCTCTGCCCTCACCCCCAGCCGTCTGCACTTTCATCTTTTGCTCTGTGGTGTGGTTCTATAAACTAATGAAGAATAAACCTGTTGTGTGCCTCTCTGACCCTCTGGGACTGGTCTTTTCTTGGGTCTCAGCCTTTGCCAGAGAAAGCTGTAGGACAGTGGATCTCAGGGAAGGATGGGAGGGTGGGGTCAGGAGGGCCACGGCCAGATGGGGTGGAAAAGATGGGTGAGGCCTGGGAGGGCTGGAAGCCAGTGGCAGGGATGGAGCTAGGGGTCTGTGGCCAAAACTGGCTGGCAGGCCACCAAACCCAGCTCCTCTTCCTCATGGGCACACAGCTGGACTACCTTACCCAGTCTCCCTTGCAGTGGTAGGGCATGTGACTGATTTCTGGCCAGGGGACTGTGTGGATGTGTGTGTCACTTTCAGACCTGGCCTCACATGTTCCTCTGTGCTGTGTGCCTTCAGCTGGCTTGATGCAGACCTCACTGTGACCTTGACGGCCATGTGTTGAATGTGGCAGAGCCACAAGGTGAAAGGAGCCCTGTCCCTGAATTGCTGCTTGGAGGAGGGTGCCCGCTGATTAGGATCATCCATTTTGAATTTCAGATGAAAGAGACATAAACTTCTCTTGTATTTGTGCCATTATACATTTTGGGGTTGGTTAGTTACAACACACACCCGCACTAATCCACAGTTCAACCTAGTTCATTGGTTAGGGGTTTGAGAACCCATAGGCTGGTGGGCTAGAGAGAGAGCCTGGGTCATTTGGGGGGGTGGGTAGGGTTAAGAGTGGGCCTCAGCTGAGCAAGCTTGGGGTTAGTCGCCCACATGCTTCCAGCCTCTAGGCATGGGCCTGGAGCTGGGCTGTGAATGGCTGGAGGGCCAGCTGCCCTCACCCTTGGGCTTCTGTTTCTCAGCCAAGACAGGACACAGCTGGTGCCGGCAGGGCCTTGCTAGCTCCCAGCTGGGCCTCATTTTTGTGAGGCTCGGGTGGCCAGGACTGCAGGCTTTGTGACTGCATATACTGGGTCTGTAGCCCATTAGGAATGCTTTTCCCAGCATGGGACTGGAAGCATTTCCGTGTCTCCAGTGAGACATGGCCTCATTTGCTGTGTGACCTAATAATGGCTCAGACTCAGGCGTTCACACCTGGCCTAAGGCTCCCACGTGTTTGATGCCCACTCAGATGAGTGGGGTGACCTGGCTTTGGAAAGTCCAAACGCCTTCCTCTGACCCTTGTCTTGAGCCATCGTGAGTGTGGGTGCATTCACTTCTCTTGAAGGCCATGTGTGTGTGTGCGTGTGCGTGTGCGTGTGTGCGTGCACGTGTGTGTGTGCGTGTGCGCGTGCATGTGTGTGTGTTTTCGTGTGTGCGTGCACTTGTGTGTGCACGTGTGTGTGTGTGGGGGGGTGCATAGTTCCTACCCTCTTTCTCTTTTCAAGGTCCCTGCAGTCCTGTTTCTCGCTCCTGCCTGCCTCCTTATTCTATCAGCCCACGCCTCCCATCTAATACAAACAACAGCCCCTCCCTCTGCCCTCTCCAGCCACCACTCTGTTCCTTTACTTCCTTTGATAGCAAAACTCTTCAAAAGAGTAGTCTTTCCTGGCTGTTTTCATTTCCTCATGTCCCATGAGAGAATGGGGACCTATTTCAACCAGTCTTTGTTCCCACTTCTAATCTGCTATGGTCAAGGTCACTAACAAGCTCCATCTTGCCAAATTCAGGAGTCACATCTTTGTTCTCATCTTGCTCCTCTGCTCAGCAGCACTTGAGAGATTTATCACTCCTTCCTTTATTTTTGAATTTTCATTCTGGAAATATGAAACTAGTGAAATATGTTAGCATGCACTGAAATCAACAGACCAGTGCCCCTTACCCAGCATCAGCAGTGACCCCCCTCACCATCTCCTCCCACTGCTTTTTTCCTTTTTTTTTGTGCTGGAGAATTTTAAAATGAATCCAAGACTTCATGTTCTTTCACCTGTAAATTCTGCTGTATGAATTTCTAGCTGATATTTTGTTTTCACATATTAGTCCATGCCATCCATATGCCCAGAAAGATGAACAGGATCTCCTCCACATCGCCCGATATCCAGTTCAGATTCAAATTTCCCTAATGTCTTAAAGATGACTTTCCGCAACTGTTCTGTTCGGCTCAGGATCCAAACGAGGTCCACACTTTGCTTTTGGCTGTGTCTCTTAAGCCTTTCACTCTATACCGGTCCCTCTCCTTTTTTCCATGCCATTGATTTGAATGGGGGGGGTCACTGAAAGAGGGTCATTTGTCTAATGGCATGTCCAGCGTCATTGACTTGGCTGATGCTTCCTTGTGGCGTCTTTTAACTTCTCTGCCCCGTATTTACCATCAAGTGTGGTTACAACGGGGGGCTCCCTCCTTCCTTTTTGAGTCCCTCCTGGTGTACCTCCCTCCTGCCACTGCTCCTTTTCAGTCTGACTTGCTGATTCTCCTCCCCATCTCTCTCTCACTCTCTTTTTTCTTTTTCTCTTTTGGCGGCTGGCTGGTATGGGGATTCGAACCCTGGACCTTGGTGTTATCAGCACTACGCTCTAACCAACTGAACTCACCGGCCAGCCCCTCCGCATTGCTCTGTGTTGGCTCAGCCCTCACCTGTGTTGCTTCCATTTAGGTCTCAGCCAGTCCCGTACTTTTAATGCCACCCAGATGCTGATGACTGTGAAATTTACATCTCCAACCTAACTCCTGTATCCACCACATCAGCATTCCACATGGCATCTCAGACTTGACATGACCATAAGGGGACTCTTGGTCTGTCCCCTGGGCTTGCATCTCCCAGCCGTCTCCACTTGGTAAACCACTGCTTATCGAGTTGTTCAGGCTGAAGAACTGGGACTTATCCTTGCTTCGTGCTTTCTCTCAGACCCCAAGTCCACCCATCCATGAATCCTCTGTCTCTATTCCAAATTTAACTACTTCTCTCCTCATTCACCACCCCGTCCCGGTCTAACCTACCATATTCTCTCTCCTGGATGTCTCCAGCAGAGTCCCAACTGGGCGTTCTGCTTCCACTGGTCCCCATGCCAGCTACAGTGATCACTTCGTAAGTGAATTGGTGATTGCCATAAGGGATCGGTGGCTGCCAGGGGCTGGAGGGAATGGGGAGATATTGTTTAATGGGTACAGAGTCTCAGATTTAGAAGATGAAAGGAGTTACGGGGATGGCTGGTGGTGATAGTTGCACATTATGACTGTATTTAAACTACCGAACTGTTAAGTAACAATGGTTAAGATGATAAATTTTGTTATGTGCATTTTACCACAAAAACAAAAAACAAAAAACAAAAAACACGTGAGGGGATCATGTCATTCCCCTGCTCAGAATCTTCTGGTAGCTCCCCACGTCACTAGAGGGGTTCTAACCATGGCCTGCACAGCCCACAGCCCTCCCGGACCTCACCTCCCTCACTTGCTCTGCTCTGGCAGCTCTGGCCTCCTCACTGTTCCTGGGTCCTGCATTTGTTCCCGCAGACTCTGGTCTGGTCCCATGTCTCATCCTCCTAGAGCTTGTCCTGCACCCTCTGCTGCAAAACTGCCCCTGCCCATTTCCAGTCACCGCCCCCACCTTTAACCTGCTTTATTCTTTCTTCAAAGCACTTATCCCTGCCTATCCCATTATATAAATTTTTTTATTGCACTTATAATCTGTTGCACCAGAAATGGGCAGGCTGTCATGAAAGCCACTTTGGGCTCTGTGTTTGGAGGGGAGGGAGGAAGAGATTCCTCATACCCTTGCTGAAGGTGACAAGGTAGCAGAAGTGAGCCCTGAAGCCTGGTGCGTGGCTTTCTGGCTCAAATAGTAGTCATACTTATTGCAGAGTAAGCTAATTATGACAGAGGTTGTGCTGAGCTAGGTATTCATCACGATGAGCGGGAAGGCAAGTGTTTGTTGGGGCCTAACCTTTGCTTATCTAATAGGCAGCTGACATTTGAGCCCCCCTGGAGGCAGAGTGGAGGAGGGGAGGTTGAGCAGCCTGTGGATTTGTGGTTGTTTAGAGGTTGCGGGGCCACACCCTCCCTGAGAACAGAGGCTGAGGTCTCTGGGTGCATTGTGCCTGAGGCTAGGTTTGTTTTCTCTACCAGCTCACCCCTCCCTGCACACTGGAGTCACTTGGGGGAATTTGTAAAATAGAGGTGCCTGGGCCCCACCCCAGAAATTTTGATTTGTTCAGGGATGGGGCCTGAACACTGGGATTGTTTCAAACCTCTCAGGCGACTACTATTTGCAGCTGAGATGGAGAAACCCAGCAACTGAGGCTTGAGCGTCACTGCACTGCTGGTGTTCAAGGCGAGGGACTGTCAAGTGTTCAGAAAACAGCCTCAACTGTTCAGAAAACAGTTGAGAAAAGCTGGGGACTTATTTCCCATGCACCAGGCTCCCCACTCCTCCCAGGGCCTTCCACAGAGCAGACCTAGAAGCCTGGAGCTGGGCCAGCAAGGAGATTCCTCGGGATAGACCCGAGCTGCCTCCAGCACAGCTGCTTTGGGAAGGTTGCTGCAGCTGCCCAGGAGGTACCTCTTGCCTCCTAGCCATGGCCTCCAGGCAGAGTCCGTGGGGAGCCCCAGGCCCTCCTGCCTCCTCCCGAGCCCTGAGGTGCCTGGCGTGGCCCTCAGGCTGGTGCTCCAATCCCCTCTGGGGCACAGCTCAGTTGAGCCAGCATCCCGGGCCTCCCTGGCTCCCTCTAGCCCTGCCCCAGTCCCATCCCCAGACCTTCTAGGCCTCCAGGTCTTCCTGACCGACCCCATCCTGCCTGAGGACTTCCCCTCCTTCTTCATCTATATCTCTCTGTCTCTGCCTGAGCAAAGCCCCCTGAAGGGCCTGCTGAACCAAGGAATGGCCCAGAGCCTGCAATCCGCAGGACCTGAGGGTGCTGGCCCCCGGACGGAGACCCCGAGAGGCAGCTGTTGAAGGAGTTCTAGATCTGTTCCCCAGCAGCCACCAGCCCACCCACGTTCCCAGGCAGCAGGGCACAGCCCCTCCCACCCAGTCGGGAATCTTGTAACTTCTCTCCCCTCTGAAGCTTTCCCTGTGGATTCCATCTCATGTGACTTGGAAAATCATTGTTTTAAGGGGAGAAGGGACAAGAAGACAGGCCATGCCTAGGCTCACACCACACGGGGCTCTGAACCTATGCCTGTTGTTGGACTGTGGAAGCTTGAGGAGAGGGCCCAGCAAGGGTGGTGGTGGGGAGCCGGCCTTGGCAGCCGCCTGGAGTCTGTCATCCTCTGTCCTCACAGGGAGCAGTGGGGGAGGACACCTCCCTGTCCCCAGCACACCCCCATTCCCTCTTCTCCCCAGCTGAACCTGCTCTGTACAGTAATAGGGCAGGGCAGTCGACCTCATGTCCTCCTACCACTACTTTCTGGATAAGGTGACTCACTGGGGTCACCCAGCTGGCTAGGGGAAGGGCCAGAACTGAGACTCCTAACCCAGAGACATGTCCCCCAGGGCAGGGGATTGTTTTCTCCTCCTCGCCACAGGTGCAGCAACCTTTGCTAAAGGGATTTTCCTGTCCAGGCCTGACCTGGCTGACCACATCCCTCCCCGATGCCCAGTCTCGCCTCTACCTCCCTCTTCTCCCCTGGTGCACACCTGAACCCTGTCTGCCACTCTTTCTGGGGGCCTCCACCTAAAATCTGTGTCTTTTCAAGACCAGCCACTAGTCAACGCCAACTGCCTGTTCACAGGCCCCAGCATCACCCAGGGGCTTCTGCTGTTCGGGGGAGGCTGCCCTGCTAGTTTCCTGGGTAGCTCAAGGACCAGAAAATTCTTACCTACTGCACAGCAGAGTGAAGGAAAGTCACTTCCTGTTTCCCCAGCAGACCAGGCAGCACTTACTAGGCCTTCCTCTGTTGGGCCAGGGCCCAGGGAAAGCCTTAGGGGTGAGGGGATCCCAGAAGGGATAGCTCTGGCCCCTAGGGGCAAAAGCCACGTAGTGAGGTGTGGTGACTTTAGGGGTTCATCCCTAGGGACTCTGGCTCCTTCCAGGTGGAGGGAAGGCCCCTGCGGGTCTGGTCCAGATGCAGAGGCACAGGCCCACAGAGGTTAGGAGGACTTGTTTATTCAAGGCACAATCATAGCATTAACAACAAGAAGGTTCGGCATCTGGAACATTCCTTTAGTGGTGGTGGCCAAGGTTAGTCCACACTCCCCTTTGGAACCCCAGAGGATGCAATGCTGCTGATAGGCACTTCGCTTCCAGAGGCAGCTGAGGGCTGGACAGGCAGGCAGGCGTGGGGCTGCTTGAGGCCTGGGGAGCGCTGTTCTCGGAGGAGCTGGGCAATCCCGGCTCTCCCAGGAGGCAGCTCCCCACTGGAGGATCAAGTCTGGAGGGGGGTGTGCTTTGGTGGATGGATTAGGGGTGGGGCGGCTGGGGAGTGGGCTGGCGGGGTCAGGTGGGATGGTGAGAGGCAGAGGCTAAGGGGTGAGACAGATGTGGGTGAAGAGAGCAGGTGGTGGGGAGGTGTGTGGGGGGAGGGCTGCATGTGGTGTGTGGGAGGAGCTAAAATGCCTCACCCCCAACCTGCAGTGACCATGGGAGGTTGAGGTCCAACCCAGCTGCAGCGGAGCCTTGCCAGGTCCCCAAGAAGTGTAGAGAAGTGAGTGGACTCTGGAACTTTCCCATTTGTACCACCTTCTCTCAGAACAAGACTGCAACCCAGATTCAGAGGGGGAAGACCGCAGACATCCTGCCACTTGTCTGCCATGACCCTTTCCATATGCAGCTCCCACAGGCCGCGGGAGGAGGAGACAGCGGCAGAACCAGCAGTGGCATCCAGTAAGGGTTGCAGGGGCCGGGGCAGGTGCCAGGGAGTGGCCCCAAGCCAGCTTCTACCAAATACACACTGTGGGAGTCAGCCAGGGCCCAGAGTAGGCCATCTCCCTGCCCTGGACAGAGCTCCCTGCTGAGCTATGAAAGGGTCCTTTCCCCTTCTTGGCTGGTAAAATTCCAGGGGGCGGGGGCCCTGTGGGACCTGGGTGTGTAAGGACCTAACTGGGTGTAATTTCCCCCTTATCCTACCTGGACAAAGAATATGAAAGACAGCCCCTCCCCAGCTGACCCAAGCTCTCTGGAAAGATCTCCTGTGCCAAAGTTTGGGCCCAGCCTTGGGTGTACGGCAATATCTGCCTTTTAAACACTCCTTCTCACCTGGGTCAAGCTTGGAGCTTCTGGGGCTGGGATTTGGGCAGAGGCAGAGCAGGGACGAGGCCCAGGTGATCTGAGTTCAGGGCAGCCATGTATCCAAGACCCACTGGGAAGGCCCAGGTGAGGTGAGCCAGGGGCCCACCTTCAGCAGGTTGGCAGCAGGGACCCAGGCCTTTGGAGGAGGGAGTTTAGGGGGCTCTGGAGCACGCAGACCCTATTTGATTGGCTCATTGTGGTTCACTGAGGCCCCAGCCAGCCTTTCTCCATGTCCTCTCCAGCTGGGCTACATGGTGATCCTGATGGCGGCCTGTCCCAAAAGGCAGAGGCCTGTACTCCCCCTTCTGTGGCAAAGGTGCTGGTGTTACCAGCATTGTTCAGGATTCAGTTCCTCAGGCATCAGGTGGTGGCAGCCCTGGGAAGGCAAACTTGCTCCCCCAGAAAGGGCTTCTCCATGGAGGACGTATCCCTCACCTCCACCCCAAGCTGTCAGGGCTGGGGTGATGTCACTGCTGGAAGCATCTGCTGTGTCTGACCCAGGGTCACGCTGGAGGCTGCTCGGGTGGTTTTCAGTGCAGGGTGCAAGGCAGTCCCGAAAGGAGAGGAGGGGTCCTACTTGGGGAGCAGGGATGGCCAGCACCTTCCATTTGGAGCATGGGCTTCTTACCCTAAGCTTCTGTCATCTTGGCCACGCTGGGGGCCCGGGCCCTCATTTGGGTATGAGGCAGGAGAAGCTCTTAGTGGCCGCATCCTTGGCTTTGGAGATCTCATTAGGCCCTGGAGCTTGGGGAGGTATATCTAGTTTCCCATCACCCAGAGTTTGGGGAGAAGACCCCGCTCCATGAATTCTGCCTTGGCCCCTCCCCACTTTATACTGACCAGCAAGAACTAGCCGAGGTTTCCTTTATCAAAATGCACAGAGGTCTCATTTAATGAGCCCCGAATGACCATGCCCCAGCTACCCTCGTAAGAATAGGAAGGAGCAGGACCTCCACGCTGCTGCTCCAGGCGACATCTGACAAGGGGCAGAGGAACAGGAAGGGGGCTCAGTCACCTCTTCTCAGGTCTATGCGCTCTGCTGTCCTTTGCTTCAGTGGGTGCAGAAACTTTCTCTTCAAAGACCTCCATGCAGGGAAACTTGGGACGAGATGGCCATCTTTGTTGATGGGGCCAGTGCACATACCTTTGCCTCCTCAGACTGCGGGGGAGGCCTGGGCTGGTGGTGGGGCTGCAAGGGGGTGCAGCAGCAGAAGCTCCTTAGACAAGCAGCTGGGGCAGGGGGGCAAAGACCCCGGAGAGCCTTTGGCGGGCTTCCTTCTGCCTCTGCCCTTACACACGCCTTCGCCACCTTGACCCCAGGAAGGTACCCCAGCACTCAGTCTCTGTGCCCAGGGCTTCAGCCACCTCTCCCAAGACACAGTGCTTGCCTGTATTCTCCATCCTGACCTGGAGTCCCTCTGCACTCCTAGCACCTCCCATTCCAGCTGCTCAGCAGGTGGGGGCCTCCACATGGCCCACGGCCAAGGCGACAGATGTTTCCACTGGGGGCTTCCCAAAGTCTGCAGGAGGTAGTGGGGAGGTCCGAGCTGCCCTCCTGCCTACCTTGCTGGGCCCTCCCCTGGGCCCTCTGCTGGAGTCACCAGGTGGAGGCCTCTGGTCCCAGTCATTGGTATTGGCTCTGGCCCTCCAGTTCCAACCCTTCCTGGAACTGGGCCGAATCCAGCTCCCTTGCAAAGCCTCTCAGACCACTCTCTTCTTCTCCCTCTTCCGGCTGGCTGTTCATGGTGCCGTAGGTGTGCCGGGCTGGGGAGGAGGCCGGGGTCAGGTTCAACTCTGGCTCCTGCAGCACGGTGGCCACATACAACTGCTCGGAGAAAGAGGGGAGATGGGGGCAAGGTCACACCCGGAGCCAGGCCTTGGGCACACCCTCTCCCCTATGTCCTATCCCCCAACACCTCTGTCTCCTCCAAGCCATGATTCTTCTTCTTCCCCAGCAGTCTGAGTCCTGCCCATCCCACCCACCTTATTGTTCTTGACCATTTAATGAACATTTATGAGGTCCCAGGGCTAGTTTAATGGCAGGTCTCCCAACTCCTAGTCCACTGCTCCTTCAGAACGTGTTTCATTCATTCTGTAGTCCTGATTCCTTCTCGTGACTGAGCACTGCATGACCCACTGGTGTTCTGTCTGCTTCTGTCTATGCACTTTTATCCAACTCCACCCATGACTAAAGAAAGCCTAATCTCCCACCGGGCCCTGCCGCCCACTCTGCTTTTCCACCATGCCCAGCACTGTCTTCAATTTCCCCAAACGCTCTGATTCTCTCTTCTGGGCCTTTGCACAGGAGCTTCTCTTCCTAGAAGGCTTTTCCCTGACACCCTATTTCACCTGGCAACCCCTGCTCCCATTCCTGGAATCATTACACATTTCCCTCCCCTGGGAAGCTTTCCAGGCCCAGGCTGGCCAGCACCCTTCGTCAATGCTCCTCCAAGGCGCCCTGGCACTGGGGCACGGGCCAGGCTGGTACCCAGCTCGGTGCCCACATTGGTGGCCCTGTATTTGCATTTGTGGCAGGGGCGCGGGTGAGTGCTCGTGCCCCTCCAGGCCAAGCCGAGCCCTGGTGCGAGAGCCAGCGCACAGCCTGCTGGGCCCCTGCACTGAGTCCACCTGGCCTCTTTGCACGCTGGCAGGTCACTCATCTGCCACCCCTGCCTTACCATTCAGTGCAGCCCTCCAATAGCTCCCTGCAGCTCTGTCTGTGCCGCTCTGCCTGGCACCTGTGCCCTTGGAGGCAGCCTTCAGTCCTGAGGCCGAGCCTCAGCACGCCCCTGCATCTACACGGCTGAGGTGGCTGAGATCTCAGTTGCCCTGTCCAAGCGCTTCCTCTTTGAGTAAATGGTTCTTCTCCTTTCCGGTGTCTTCAGCCAGGGCCACGGCAGCATTTGGACCTGGGCCAAGTCCTGCTGCGTCAGAGGCGGGAGCCCAGGGTGCCCCCATCTCCTCCCCAATTCCCAGGGTGGGCACTAAGTGCTGGCCCCCCACAATGCCACTCTTCCAGGCACCGCCCTCTTGACCTGTTCCCCAGGGCGAAGGCGATGACTCACAAGGGAGGTGGGTGTGGAGGAGGTGCTGCTTGGCTCCATGTCAAACACAGTCTGGATCTCTTCCTCGGGCTACAGCAGGGAGAGAGGTGGGAGGTCACAGAATGGGGGTGTCTGCTCTTTGCCCCCCTCTCCCCGCACCCAGTGGAGCCTGGACCCTGCACCCAAGCCTCATGCCACCCTGGAACTCAACTCGTCTTCTGTCTCTCCAGACCATCAGCCCAGCTGGCAGAGAGAGGGCTGGAATGCTAGGGAGTTCCTTCTAGAATGTTCTACTTCCAAGGATCATAATAGGAGGAAAGTAAGCAGAGATGGGATTAGAGTTCAGAGATAGGCTTGCTTTGACCCCAGGAAAAGCCTTGACTTCAACACTGTGTTCTTTCTTCCTGGGATTTCCCCTCTCTATCTGGAATAGTCCTAAACTAATAAGAGCTAGGTTCCCTGTCATCCTCCTCTAGAGTGGACACTTGGGCACCAGAATCACCAGACGTTGTTGTATTAAAAAGACAGAGCCAGAGGAGTCATTCACTCTGGCCTTTCACTAGCATGGCACTCAGCCAGGTGGAGGAGGGGGGCCAGGCAGTGGGCTCCTGTGCCCAGAGCCGCAGATACGGAGACACCAGCAGCAAGAAGACCCTCCTCCAAGAGGCTCCCTCCTCTACTCCACAGGGTGTCAGTATTCAAAATCAACTTTCTCTTCTTTGCATAAATTCATTTTAAAAGGAAACAATTATAAGCAGAAAGTCTGTGCCAGTTGCCATATACAGAAAGTTAACTAGAAAACTAAATAAGTAACAATGAAAAATTTTAAAAATTATGTTTTGGTCCACTAGAAATCATTCCAGTACCCCAGTACAGACACCCACTTTGGGAAATGCTGATCTAGAACTCACGGTGTTGATAGCATGCCTCTGAAAGGACATGGATTGGCTCCCTTCTCCCAGGTGGCCCAATGATTGGGTGGGCCCCACTGCCAGAGGAGTCATAAGGGGGGCACTCCAAACACGATGGCCTCAAGTTCGACAGCCTAGGATTCTTAAAGGTGAGGAAGTGACTGTCCCCTCTTTCCCAGGTCATCATCAGCTCTCCCCCTGCTCCTTTGCTCCATCCTTTCTCAGCACTCAGCCCTGGGAATGGTGCTCTCAGCTCTGTGGCTGGACCGGACTCACACTGTAGGAGGGATGGGCCAGCAGCCCCATTTGGAGGAGGTGTCCGAGGGCAGAAAAGGAGAGGACAGCTGTCTTCTGAATGGGGGCCAGTGCCCAAGCTAGTGCCAGGTGTGCATGCATGCCTCACAGTCACAGAGGAAGGCAAGACCCTGTCGTCCTGCGGTGCTATGGGTGCCCAGGCCAGGAGGGGACCCTGCAGCAGAGTCCCCCAGGAGCTGAGAGAGCCAGTGGAGGAAGGGCGGGATGGTGACTCACCTCATAGTCGTTGATTACCCGAAGCTTCCCCAGAAAAGTGCCAAAAAAGGCAATTATCATGGAAATGATGAGAGAGAACAGGGAAAAGAAGGTGATGGTGTGGAAGGAACCTGCCAAGGAGAAGAAAAGGCCATGGGCTCGGAGCCTGAGCACTGGAGCTGTAGGCAGGAGTCTGCCCGCTGAGATGCCACCCAACTGAGGCATGCCTGGGGCCTGTCTCAGCACCTCCGGAGGGGCTTTGAGCTTGGGACAGAGAGACCACTGCCCAATTCTCCTCCAAGAACAACTAGGATCAATGAGCCTGACACCAGAACATCGTCCAATTTTTCTATGTGACCAGCTTAGAATTTGGCATCTTCTAGATTCCATGAGAAAAAATGTTTTGATTGATTTAAGTATCTACTTAAGAACCCATTAAACATGTCCTTCTCCACCTGTCAGTTACCTCCAACACCATAGAGGTATCTTTGAGTCCCCATTTCTGCCACTGCCCCTAAACACAATCTCTGACCTTTCCTGCAAGCATGCTCAGTTATCGGTGCTAATGGCACCAAGATGTAACCCCGAATTCAAATGTCATTTGCATTTCATTTAGAGATATTCAGTCCCTTTTTTATGGCAGCAGTTTTCTAACTGGGTAAATATTAAAAATCACTCATTACAGTCAAAGGTCACTGCTTAACGCTGATTACTGCAGTGTTTTTATAGCAGCAAAAAATGGTAAACAACCTCAATATCCAACAAGGGAGAACTGAATAAAACCGACAGACTCTAAGGCAGCTGTTGAAAGGCATGTGTTCAAACAGTCTTTTAATGACACAGGAAATTGCTCAGAACATAATGTTCAATAAAAAACTCAGGATACAGGACTGAATGTTATAGTATGGTTGATCACAATTTTGTAAAGTAACAATAGACTATGGGCAATTTAAGTTTTGGTTTTTATATTTTTTTCTATTTTTGATAATAAACATGTCCTTTATTCTTAGAAATAAAGCATTGTGGAGAACATTGTCTGCTAGAAGGCAGGAAGAGGCTGGCAGGATAAAAACCTGGGGGTGACGACAAATGGATAAGCCACGTGAATGAGTTGGCCATTTCCGGATGCTATTGTGATGGGGACAGTGAAGCAAGCACTGTCCCCCTTCTCCGCTCCACTGAGAAGGTTAAAGTCAAGTGTCCCGAGGGAAGGGCAGTGGGGTTGGGGCTGCCTGGTGGCCTCAGAGGGGAGGTTGCTGAGGGATTTCCAGCCTGTGGCCTATGGGGACTTTGTCTGCACGGGTGTCTCTGAGCTCCCCTGTTCAGGGACAGCAGCTTCGTGTAGCCAAAGAGTGAGGGCAAAGTCGGCCACCACTGCAGACTCTGATTCCTCCTCCAGGCCTGTGGCACAAACCAGGCATCTGATAGGACCCCAGAGGAAATGTCATGGGAACCGAGCCCCGGAATAGCTAATATTCAATTTCCTGCCAGCCTTGAGTTAGAATGAAGGAATACGATGTTTCTTGCCCTGAAGATTGGGAACCAAAATCCATACAACTTGGACCATGTTGGTCCAAACCCTCCCCTTAGCCTCAAAACTCTGCCGAGACACTAATACAGGCTCTTGTGGCCCAGAGAAGCCACTAGACATGGCCGAGTCCAATGAGCGTCATCTTGCTCTTCCTGGGCTTTTCTCCTCTGACAGAGTCAGTGTGGAGGGACTCACAGAGCAGTGGGGCAGGCTGGTACCCACCTAATCGCAGGATGGAGAAGAAGAGCATCCAGAACAGACCCAAGAGTGGTGCAAAGGTGGCCTGGTAGACGGCGGCCATGTGGATCTGCTCATTCAGTTTGGTGGGAGCGTAGGAGTAGTACATGTTGTAGCGGTCTGTCAAGTGCTTCATGCACAGGTAGAGAAGCCCTGGGGGGCCGGAAGACAGAGACATACTCAGTAGCTACTTCAGCAGTTGGGACCCATGCTGCCCCAAGGTCGCCACAGGCCTGAGAAGCCAGATTCAGGGCTGCCAAAGCAGCAAGAGCCAAGAACAGACTGTGGGTGCCCCGTGGTGCTGAATTCTGGGACCAGAAGCTTCCCTTGAGCCCGCAGAACCTGCCATTCCAGCTTGGTGAAGAGTCATTCACTCAAGCACTCATTCAACAAACACCCTCTGTCAACAGCCATTCACCCTCAGCCCCCCAGCTGGCCCTGGCCCTGGCCCTGACACCTCCCCGCCCCAGGTTGTCCCAGATCTCCTCAAGCTCCAGGTGGTGGCCCGATGTTGAGGGGCTCGATTCCTCCTCCCAGTCTGAGCGTGTGCAGCTCTGGGTCTGCCTCAGAGATGACTCACCAAAAGGGACAATGATAGGACAAGTAATGCTGTATGCCATCACTACACTGAAGACGTTCAGCATCCACGCGTACTCGCGCCCGTACTGGAAGTCTTCTGCCTGGCTCTGGGGGCAGAAGGCAGGCGTCACCCTCAGGTTGCCTGGCCCCTTGGTTTGGCTGCTTCTGTGGCTCCTCGATGGCCTCCTGGGAGCTGAACTGACAGCTCAGGCCTCAGGCCAACTCCCTCCCAACCCTAGTGTCCAAGCAGCAGCCACCCATCCCCACCATGCCTCCAGCTCGGTCCTTCAGTGCACCCGGCAGGCCCTCCCCCCATGAGAAACTGTGCTCAGGGGAGGGCCCGGCCTGTACCTTTCTGATGTGGACTCTCTCTGGCTCTGATCTGGAAAAGAAGAGGCGGAGGCTGTACCAGAAGAGCGAGCCCAGACGCAGCAGCTCCATGCCCGTGCCAAGCAAAGCCGCCGTGATCACGTAGTTGACGAAAAAGGCACCGTTGTCTGGCAGGAACACACACCTGGACAGTGGGGGAGAGTGGAAGACAGTGACAGAAGCCAGGGGGACAGGGAAAGGGGAGAGATGTTGGAAAGGAGGAGGAGAGAGAAAGAAAAGAGCAGAGGAAGTTGGGGTGGGGGTGGAGATGCAGACGAGGAGGATGAAGTTTCATACACACATCTCTCCCCAGCTCAGTGTTTATCAGCGAGCAGCCCTTTTGAGCAGGGTACATAAAGTGTGGGTGTGTTAGGGGATACACGCACTGGCTTGATCCAAAGCAGGGGTGTCTGACCCAGGGCCACAGACTCTGGAGAGTCCATTAGTAAAATTCGGGGTGGGGGGGGGCGGTCTGTGATCTTGGATGGGAAAAAAAATTGTCTTTATTTTCACTAACCTCTGTGGTTTTTTTGGGGTTTTTTTTTTGTTTGTTTGTTTGTTTTTGTTTTTTGGTGGCTGGCTGGTACAGGGATCCAACCCTGGACCTTGGCATTATCAGCACCACGCTCTAACCCACTGAGTAACTGGCCAGCCCATTTTCACTAATCTAACTGCAATTTAGCATTTGGTCTCATTAAGAATATGGGCAACGAACCACAGTTGTCTTAGCTGTTGCTGTGACACATGATTGAAATTCTCCTATCTATAGACGTGTTTTTGAAGTGGCCAACTTCAACAAGCAGTCATCCAGCCACCTAATAGCCATGCTGCTATAGACATTTCTGTTGCTTTCCAGTGTTCTCCTCTCCACAGTTCTGTCAACTTCCTTGAATAAGAGGTATCTGTGAGCCTCTGAACACATCTCAGAACTCCTTAAAAGAATTTCATCATTCTTTCTTGATGGCATCAGGGTTGAGTCATGGGCTCACAACCCCTTTCTCTCATATATAAACTGTACTGAAGATATTGGCCTAGCCAAAGATGAACTCATTCAAATTATGGGGAAAAAGCAGTTTTTACAATGCTAGTTGAACTGCAGAAACCCTGGCAAATTCTGGTCCTTGCATTATAGAGCACAAGCGATGGAAGCTTGCATGTCATTTGCAACATATCTTTGAACACTGGGATTTTCAACACTTGTAACCATGAAAACAAAAAATCGAAATTTGCTGGATGTCCAACATGATCTGCATGTTGCCCTGTCAAAGACACCCCTGCCCCAATTTACTGTTCTTATTCCAGTAAATAAAAAATATCAGCTTTCACATTGGTCTTTGAAACAATAAAATGTAACTTAAGCTTGCCAAAATTTCAAATGCATTATCTTGTTATTGATGTGTTAATAAATACCGTCACAAATTTGATTTTTAAAATATTGTGATAACCATATTTTAGTGTATTTGGTTTTCTTTGCAATCCATGTATTTTGGGCACTTAAAGACATCATTCAGATTACATGTAAAACGGGTGAAATCTGAATAAGCTCTGTGCATGGTACCAGTGTCAATTTCCTGGTTTTGATACTGTGCTATAGTTATGCAAAATGTTGCCACTGGGGAAAACTGGATGAAGAGCATCCACATGCACTGGTCTAGACCTCTGTGGACAAATACAGGTGTTAGACTCCCAGAAGGGTACACATACCCACCCCAGTGTGAGCACACAGAAGCCCTGGTGCACACGCAGGTACTCACTGGAAGCGGATGGACGCCTGTTCTAGATAGTAGACGTCAAAGAGCCAGCGGAAAAAGACATCCAAACTAGAAGCAAGAACAAAGCCGGCCCTTTAGTTAGCACCTCTATGAAGTAGGACCCAGGGATCAATTCCTCTTTGCCTGGCTTCCCTCCTTCCTTCTTCCCTGGCACAGTCCCCAAAGACACTTGCTTTATTCCAACTGGCTGGTCCACACTGCCCCCAGCCCTTTGGTTTTTCAGCTCAAGGCCACCTCCTCCAGCAAACCTTCACCAGCCATTCCTCCCACATTTCTGAATTTCTGCTGCTTGTTGGAGGCCCTCTTCCCACCTTGGGCTTGGTCAGCTAGCAGGTATGCCTTATCTCCCCAGCTGGGGATAAGCTCTTTGAGGGCAGAGTTTGAGGGCTGACGTATTAGAGTTTGCATGACACCTGGCTCATGCTATACCCATGACAGGCAGGGGTCCTTTGAGGAATGCGTTCGCAGTACCCACAGGTAGGCCTGCAGTATCTGAAGAGGACGTTCTAACTCTGGGGTGAGCCTGGCGGAGAGAGGAGAGATAATTGGAAGTGAGGTACCTGGTCAGTCCCATAGAGGGCAGAATGACCACCATGAACACCAGAAAGATGTAGCACTTGTGTACTATGATCAGATTCTCACTCGATCTAGAAGGAAACAGAGAGGTTCTCATCAGTGTGTGAGACGTAACAAGAACCCAAGGCCTAACTACATAATGGAGAGAGAAAGGGAGAGAAGCAGCTCACTGCCTGGGCTAGGAAATGGGTTTGATGGTGCAACCCAACCCCATCTCCATGGAGCATGGAGCTGTGCTGCAACTGGGAGCAGCAAAAAACGAATAGCATGATCAACTAGTGATGTCTTCCCTGGACACAGGAAGGCAGGGAGGCCATACCTGTGCCATATATATGACATCTCTGTGTTAAAGAGACATTACCAATGATACTCGGAATCCCTGCAGAGTTTCAATTATCCATAGAAGCCTTGTTCTTGGCTGTAGGAAAGGCCAGTAAGGATCTCTGTTAGGAAAAACCTTCTGGCTTACTGCCTGGTAAAATGGTAGCAACTTCTGGCACAGGAATAACTTTTGAGACCCACGCAACCTTCAGACTATAGCAGTATCACCTGTCCAGGATATGGCAAATCCTTTCTACCCAATTAGATAGCACCATAGAACTATTAGGGCTAGCAAATGGGAAATCTCCTGATGGTTTAAAGCATTGGCACTGTGTGGGCCAAATGTGTTGACAGCCAGATTGAGTTCATGGGCCCCTCTGCTGTGGCCACAGTAGCCTACCTGCTGCTGCCCACACAGGTCTTTTCACCCTGCGCTCTCTGCCTGGAACTCCTGGCACTGCCTCGCTCATGTCTAACCCCCCTCCCCACCCCCATCCCCTCAGTACGTGGCTTGGGGCTGAAGGAGAAGCCCAGGGAGGGCTTGGGTTTGGCCCTACACCCCTTAGATCGTGGCTCTTTCTCAACATCCCTCAGGCCAGAGGCCCAGAGACCACCCAGCCCCTCCTTCCAAAAAGAAAACACCTGTTGGTTGATGGAGAAAGGTTGGTAGAAGGGTACAAAGTTACAAAGTCACAGCTAGATGGGAAGAATAAGTTCTGGTGCCCTAGGGTGACAATAGCTAATAATATTGTATTGTATATTTCAAGATAGCCAGAAAAGAGGATCTTGAATGTTATAAACACAAAGAAATGATAAATGTTCAGGTGATAGATATGCTAGCTATTCTGATTGGATCATTATACAGTACACACATGTATTGAAACAACAAACTGTATCCCATAAACATGTAAAATGAAAAAAATATATATAAATAAAAGAAAACTCCTGTTGGTATTCTGGGGTTAAAAGCCATCCCATATCACTTCTATTCCTTAGGCCAGATGGGAGGCCCAAGTACCGGCTGGTGGGGTAGGGCAGGGCAGAGGGCCCCGCTCACCTGGTCCAGTGGGCCTCGAGGAATGCGGACAAGTAGACGATCAGAGGCAGTATCACCGTGAAGGCCCAGAGCAACAGGGAGGGGAAGAACTGGGTCACGACGGGGCTCTGTAGGGGAGAGGGGAGGAGGGCAGCAGAGACATTAGTGCCAGGAGCCCCTTCTGCTGGCAGGCCGTCCCTGACTCTCGTGTACCCCAGGCCTCTCCTCCCGCAGCTCACTCCCAGGGTGGCCCACTTTTCCTGAGGCTGTGCAGTGGGCCCGGCCTTTCTCATATGCCTTCCTGGCCAGGAGTCTGTCTGGCAGGGGCAGACAGAAGCTTCCACCCCAAGGTCAAGTGGAGTCCCCGAGGACCTTCTGGGCAGGTCCCTGGAGGGGCAGCCTGAGCTTTCCCAGTGACTTCACCTTGAGGCCAGAGTCAGCCGCTGCCACTCACATCTCACACCTTAGGGAAGCGACACCACCTACCTACACTGTGATGCTGTGTGTGCAGTGGGGGAGAGAGGGGAGCAGGGTGGACCAGGGTCCCCAGGGGCCTGCCGTGAAGTGTGAGTTGCTGGGAATAGGCATGGGCATAACGTGGAGAGAGGGGCCCTCCAGGCTCATGATGACAGCCTTGAGACTACAGAATTTGGAAGGGCCGTGCTTCCTCTGAACTGCACCGTGGGTGGAGGGGGTCCTCCTTCAGTGCTGAGTGCTCCCAGCCTGGAGCCCGTGAGAAGGAAGGAAGGTGGAGACAGATCTGGAGGTCCCATCTCTCTCAAAGGGCTGTGTTGGGACCTTACTCTTGCTCACCCTCAGCCCTACCACTCAGATCAGAAACCCCCAGCCCTAGAGAAATTGGGGAGAGCAGAGCTGTTGACACTTGCCACCCCCTCTGGACCCCTAGCTGGTATAGGATGGCCTGATCCAGTGAAGCCCTCTGAGCCCACGTTGACTGGGCCACGCATCCCCCTAGACTTACCCCGAACCCCTGCAGTGCCCCTACTCCCCCTTTCCTTCCCAGCCCCAGTCCCTAAGGTGGGCAGTGACCCACACTCATCCTCTTTAGAACAAAGGACACTCTGCCCCACCATTTACACCACTGCCACCTCCACAACACTGGTGGTGCGGGGGCTCCAGAGCCCCGTCCCAGTGGGCCCCCCTCCCATCCTCGCCTGAGTTCTTTCTGGATCTCCCTGGGGCCCTCAGGCCTGGCCTGAGCAGGGGAGGCACCTGCAGGTTCTCGATGGGGCGGGTGACGTTGTACATGTCGATGGTGTTTATGATTATGGCGGGCGTGGTGAGGAAGAAGAAGAGAAAGAAGAGGCAGGTGTTGATCGTGATAAAGCGGGCCCACCAAGAGAAGCGGCGGACTGACAGGTGCTTCCTGGGGAGGGACAGAGGACGGAGGCACGCTTAGACCCTGGGTCCCAGCCCTTGGAGGGGTCCCAGCCCTTGGAGGGAGCCCACGTGCTGCTTCCTGCATGCCCACTGTGGGACCAGGCTGCCCTGGTCTAATGCAGCCACATGCCCAGACCTGCATGCAACAGGCCCCTGAGCCTTCCCTCAGTCACACCACTTGTAAAGGCTCTGAAGATACCTCACAGGGGAGCAAGAAATGGATCTGAGTTCTTTCTGCAGGAAAAACCTTTTCCCCAAGGCCTGAGTGCCTCCCACGCTTGGTGGGGGTGTTCAGGGGCAGGCAGAGGCTGTGCTGGCCCAGCCCGGCAGGGGCTGTATTTGCACAGCACTGGGCTTAGTCCCTGTGGAGTCTCTGCCGGGCAACAAAGTGGGAGAGAAGGCCCTGTCCTGTGGCCTCCCTTAGTCTCAGAGGAGCACAGAGGAGAGGGGAGGGACAGAGGAGGCTTACCAAATGATGTCTTTAGGGTGAGGGGCGAGAGTGACCCTCCAGCAGTAGGATTTGACGATGGTGGTCACTGAGGACTGCTGGGGCTGCACACCACACTGGATGTACTTGTAATCCTCCTTGATGCTGCAGAGATGGAGAAGAGGAGGAAACAGTAGTTTGGGGGCTTAAGAGGGTCTCATGCCAGGGTCCCAGGGCCACTGTGGCAGTGCACAGGTCGGGGCTCATCTACCTCATGGGGACTCTTGAAGCCTTGAGTATGTCTCCAGGACCTTAGAAGGTGGAGAGTTCCAGAGGCCCTCTGGAGGAAAGGGGCACCAGAGGGTGCCCAGACTGCCCGGGAAGGGGATGGTTCTCGGCTCCCATCTTTCCCCCTTAACAGCAGTGACATCACATAGATATGCTTTTCTTTGAGGTTGATGGGGAAGTACTAATTTTAGCCTCTTAATATCATTGCTATCAATTTTTTTGTGGGCCTGACCCTGTGTCAATTGGTGATTAATATAATCTCAATTGCACAGATTACTAAATTGATGTCTCTAGAGACACAACCAGTGAGGGGCAGGCGATGGCACTGGAATGCATCTTTGGCCTTCTAATCATATTCTTCTGTAATTAAGCCTCAGATCCTCTCCCCCAAATGATGGTTTCTCAGAAAATGAACAGTGTTATCTTAGGTGGGTGCATTGCTTTATATAACACACACACAAAGTAGAACAGCCTATCCCTTGCCAACCCTCTGGGAGGTGGGCAGGGCAGAGGGCAGTAACTGCATTTGACAGATAAGAAGTCTGAGCGTGTGACTCTCAAACTTGCGCATCATGGTTTGCGGCTGAAATCTGGGCTGCTCCACTACTCCTTTGCAGGGCTGGGGTGGGTGAGGACAAATTGCTCAGCATGATCGGGCTCATGATCAGGGAGAGGAAGGCCCCCACAATCCTTAACAGACTGATTCTGGAGCTCCCGTCTATTTGGCCCAGTCCTAAGGATCCTTCTGGAACATTCCAAAGTGGACCTAATTCACTCCTGGTGCAGTGGGGCTCCCAGAGGCTAAGGCAGAGGAGAAAGGGAACTGTAGGGCTATGAACAGGGAGGCCGGCCGCAGGAGCCAAGAAAGGGCTAGCACCACCTATGGCGAGGAGAGGGGGTGGAATGTGTGCAGGGAGGGAGAAAATGATGTCACACTTGTCAAGGCCCGGAAGAGGAGCCAAGAGGTCAAAGGCTACTTTGACCACCTCTGTGTTGAAGCAAGGACATGTGGGAGCAAGGAGCCCAGGGTCTGAGCATCCTGGAGGCACGGTGAGCCCGGCAGCTGGGGACACAGGTACGGGCATGCTCAGGAAAGCAAGATGGCAGCTCCCATGAGGAGCGCGGAGGGGTGGCGGGCGGGTCAGAGTATGGCAGCCCAGAGGGAGGCTCCCTCTCCTCCTCCTCGGCTGGAATGGGGGTGACAGAGGATGGTGTCAGGGAAGCAGAGGCCCACACTTGGGGCTGGGCTGGGTGCTACATGCTGCCGGCCCAGGCACTCACCGCTTCACCATCCCGGAGTCCTGGAAGGTGACAAACATCAGGTCGAGACGCTTCAGCTGAACACGGCTGAGCTCGGCGTTGAACTCGTCCGTCAGCTGCTCCTCCAGCTCACTATAATATTGCTCTGCATCTACCTGGGGCGAGAGGCGGCCCTCAGAGCTGGAGAGGCCAGGAGGCAGCAGGCAAGGGCAGGCCTTGCCTGGACACGGGGCTCCTGCCCACTCAGCAGCCCGGGGCAGGCTTTGAAGCCTGGCAAAGAAAGAGCTCAGGACCTCAGTAGGCTCCGAAGGCCCACCTCTAGAACAGGAAGAGGCTGTGATGCTGCAATTCACTCCCTGCTGTTAGATCTGGGGTAAGCGAGGCATAGCTCCGGGTAAGGGGGGCTTTCAGACTTGGGGTGGACCCCAGAGAGGTGATAGAATTTGTCTGCCACATTTCAGGACTGGCTACAGGTCAGTCCTCCCTGAGGCAGGTGTCCAAGTCTTGAGGCCCCTTCTAGCTACAGTGGTTGGGTGATAAGATAGAGGCTGTTGCCTTCAAATGTCCCTGTCCTATCTCTTTGGAAGCCTGAGCTGGCAGCTGACTGCAGCTTGCTGTGTACTCTCTGGTCTTTCTCTCTGGTCCTCCCGTCCAAGACCAGAAGGGAGACAAGAGCAAGCCTCCCTGGATTGCTCTGGAGGGGGCCCCCAGAAGGGTGTTATCTCCTCTGTGTGCTTGCCAGGGGGGCAGGACATGGTGGAAAGGAGGGGAGGAGCTGGGTGCTGTAGCACTGGAGCACACCTGGATGGGGCCAGGGGACCGAGGGTGCAGGCAAGGACACAGAGCCTAGAGCCCCAGCCCCTCCCTTGCCATGCCCCCGGTGCCCGAGCCAGTTACCTCCTTGAAGCAGGTCCAGCACTTGCAGAAACACAGGCGGGAGCAGGGGTGGATCCTGATCATCACCTTCCCAGTCTTCTTGGCCTGGGCCGTGTAGAAGAGCCGGCCCCGCATGGCGTGTCGCCTGTCAGCAGCAGACAATGGGGGAGGTCCTTCCAGTCAGGGGCCAACAGAGCCCCATCCTCCCCTTCTCCTCCCACCCCAGACCCTGAAAGCCCCCACGGAGGCCTTACCTCTGATCGTCCAAGTCAATCAGGGTCCTGACGTCATAGCAGAAGTGGACTCTGGTCACAAAGCACCCCGGATAGGCCTCGCTGCAGCCACAAACATGGATGCTAAGTTGGCCTGTGGGGCTGGGGAGGTGCTGTCCCTACCCACTGTCCAGCACGATAGCCCACAGGGCTGCATGGCTCAGCTGCCTGGGGTTCCCAGGAGGGGTGAATCCATCCTTGCTGCTAAGGCTGAACTTCAGGGTTTGAACCCTGGTAATCTGAGTTGCTGCGTCTTTACTAGATGACTCAGAGAGGGGCTAGGGGGCAGAACTCCAACCACTGGGGACTCAGGAGAGGGTTGTTATGGAAAGATAATTATCTCAGTGGACAGTGTCCCTTTTGGGGTCACAAAAGATGTCTCAAGATGATCTGCTCTAAATAGCTGTGGCCCAAAGGCTCCCTGGGTTCAGAGGCTGGGGCAATAGGGGAAAGGAAAATTAGCATCACCCACATCACACCAGTGCCATGCAGGGAACCCTGCTCCAGCCCCAGCGGCCCTCCCCATTCTGAACAGGTGATCCTGAGCTGAGTCCAGGGAGTCACCTCCTGGGGTGCCCGTAGCCCCACCATCCTGTGCCAACTCACTACCCACCTGAGGACCCAGGTAGGGTCACCAGAGGAGGCAATGCATGCCTCGGCCCACCCCACCCACTTACTGAAAGTGCTTGGTGATGATTTCTGGATCTTGGATGTCTGTGGGCACATAGGTGATCATCAGCGTCCTTGTGACCTGGGCGGGGAGGGGAAATGCAGAAAGAAGACAGGCCTTCTGCTCACACCAGGCTGTCTGATGCCTAGGGCCTCCTTGTTGAGTAAGCTGAGGGCCAGCTTCTCCGGCCCATGGTGTCCCAGCCAAGCCAGGCAGCCCTGAGGTCAGCAAACAGTGCCTGTGTATTCTCTGTGCCCCAGCTGTGGGCCCCCTGCCATGGACAGCTTTGGTCAAGGGAGGCAGAGCCAGAAGGCTGCAGACAGGACCAGGTGGAGGACCAGAGCTCCACGACTGGACAGAGCTGCTCACACCCACTTGCTGCCCTTGTGGCACCGCAGTGATTTCTGATCTCCCTGCAACTCCCATTGCACAGCCCCATGTCCCTAGGCACATCCCTAACATTAGACTGGGCAGGGAGTCGGGAGCATGAGCAAGACTGGGGAGAGGGTGGGAAGCCTCCCCCAAGCTTCTTATTTATTTTGTGAGTGTGAAATGTCCTCCTGAGCCATCTCCTTCAAGATGACAGTCTGGCAAACTGTGCTGCAAGAGACTGGGCTCTTGGTAAAAGCTTCTGGTGGCAATAAGGAAGCTGAAGTAGCCGAGTCCAGACTGGTCGGGTAGCCCAAGCCTCCATGCCCCGCAGGCCGAAGCACTCGGGTAACTTTTCAGGGCATGTGCATTTGTACTCTGGGGTGGGTTACAGTGAACCAGTCTTTAGGATGGATGGCCTCGAAGGAGCCAGTCCCACACCACTGAACCTCTGAAGGCTGAGGATGGAGCCGAGGGTGTCCCTTCTCACTGCTGCCCTTCCCACCAGAGCATGGACAGTCCTGGCCTTTCTCTTGCGTCAGGCCACTGGTCCTGGCAGGTGAAACTGCCGGTGCCTGCCCGTGGCCCCTCGGCGTTCATCTCTGCACACCCAGGGCTGCTGTGTACTCCAAACACCAAGACTCTCCTGGTGCTCTTTCCTGGCCCTGGGAGCGTGTTCGGCTTGTGCACAGGGCAGGAAGTGAAGTGTTAATGTCCCCAGACACAGCCCTCAAACACTGGTGGATGGCAAGTTTGTGGAAAAACAGCACTGACTGCTCACCTCTAGGCTGGGAAAATTCTAGGGCACATGTTCTACACCAGCTCCCAGAGTTCCCCGGTGTGGGATGAAGCTCCGGCTTGGTAAGTTGTCCCTCAACACCCTTTTACTGGTGCCTTCTCTTCCCCGGCTACTCCCCCACTCCCCTATTGGCTTTCCTGAGACCATCTCCCAAATAAAGGAACGCTATTAAGTCCTGGCCTCAGGGTCTGCTTGGGGTGGGGGTGGGGGGTCGTGAGCGTCATGCAGACCAAGACGGTGGTGCTCACAAGGGGCAAGACGGGGAATCTCTGACCTCAGAGAGATGGCAGAAGGGTGCAGCGGGAGGGGGCCGGTCAAAATTCACCCAGCAGTCCAGCAGGAGGCCCTGACTGGCCTGGGTGTTTGTTAACCCTTCAGTTTGTGGATGGTGCGCAGTCCAGGGGTCCTTGGAGAGGGGCCAGGGCTGCAGAGGTGTAGGGACAGGAGGTACCACCTGGGCAGCAGCTATGTTTACCAACCAGTTTGAAACTTTCAATGGTTTAACAACTGGGACAGCTGTGTCGAGGGCTAGGGGGTTTGGAGTCGGGGTGCAGGGGTAGGGATTGGGGGTCAGAGCACAGGGTTTAGGAGATGAGGAGGTGGGGAGACAGGTGATTACGTACCAGGCTAAGGGGAGGGGGCTTGCCCATGCCCAGGTGAGACCCCTCCAAAAGATGGACCAACTTGGGACTACTCTGCAGGCAGGAGTGGGTGGCCCGGCTGGGGAGGGGACTCCAGCCAAGAGGGAGCAGCTTTGGCAGCTCCGCATTTACTCACCTTTTGGCTCTTACTGGGCACGAACCCCAAGCAGTGATGAGCCATGAACATGAAGTTGGTGATGAAGTAGAAGAAAGAGAACAGGCAGTGCAGCCACAGGAGCTTACTCCTGCGGGGGACAGGGGACAGGTGCCACGGTGAGATCGTGCAGAGCCCGCTGTGCACGGCCTCTAGACCCCCCTCTCCCACCCTACAGGCAGCCTCCCTGGACCACCCCCTTAGAGGCAAGACACTCAGGTACCTCGGAAGGGGGCAGTGGTGAGAAGGGGTCCTGCTCCAGCTAGGAAGGGCTGACAGTTACCGAGTGCTTGAGGGGCCGGGTGCAGGTGGGAATAAGGGCTTTCATGCATTTTCTCACTAGACTCTCATAGTGACCAGGAGGTGCTATGATTATCTTCCTTTTACCCACAGGGAAATGAGGACCAGGGTGGGTAGGTGACCTGTCCAAGGTCACTCATCACAGTGGCAGTGCTGGGAGGTGACCCAGGGCTGCTGCAGCACTTAGATCCGTCACTGCCATGTCGTATGCTAGCGCCGTGGCTCAGGCCCCACGGCTGCCCAGCAGGCCAAGGGAAGAGGGCCCTGGGTCATGTGCAGGCCCTGAGGGCGGATCCTGATGATTCGCTGTGCCTCTCCTGGGTAGGAGGAGTGGTGGCACTGGGGCCATGTTCACCATTCCTGCTTTTGGTTCATGTGCTGCTGTACTAAGGCATCTGGCCAGGATTAGTGCTCAGAAATAGGGCCCACCTTATTTGGTGTGGTTTGAGGAGAGAAAGGCCGCCTTGCTTCAAAATATCTCCTCTGCTCCCTGTCCCAGTGCCTGACATTTCACATACCATTCCCCATCTAGCTTCCGCAGAGGGCCAGAGGGTTACACGGTCTCTAAGGAACACTGCAGCTCTCTGCTAGTATGGGTGTCAAAGGCTCTCTGCTGCTCTATTTGAATTCACTTCTTGTTGGGAAGGTGCAGGCACCTTAGACTAGGGACTGGCCCAGGGAAGAAGCTGGTAGCTGTGCTCTGGGTGGCAGCACCCGGGGGAGGAGGTGGCTGAAAGGGAGGTGAGAGGATGCCATGCACTGTTCTGCTGACTTTAGAGTTTTGGCTGAGCCGGCCTGCCCCAAGGCATATTCCAGGAGTGTATGGGGCAGGGGCAGGGGTGGGGGCAGGGGGACAGGGTGGGAGTGTGACCCCCACTCACACTTACTGGAACTGCTTCTGCAGCCCTGGCAGGGAGTCAGCTGAGCCCAGCCAGGACACCGGTGGGCCTCAGCATGGGCCACCAGGGTCACACTTGGTTCAGTACAAACTGATCTGGCCACCAATCAGGTGGGCTGATGTTCCCAGACTGTGAGGGGGAAGGGGCTTAGAGATCATATCCAACAGCCCTTCCCCCACTGTGGACCAGGACTGAAGCTCGGAGGGGGAGGGGTGCCTTGCCCTGGATCCAGGGCCAGTGAGTGGCAGACATGGGGCATGAACCCAAGCCCTTCCACTGCGGAAATCACAGAGGGTAGACCCTCAGGCCCACGACCCCCTCAGTGTGTGAGGGCTGACTTGGATCTGTTGGTGGGCTGGGAAGCAGTCACTTCAACCTCTCCTTGGTGCAGGCTCTCTGCCTCTTGGGAGCTGCACATCCCAGGGAAAGAGGACCATTTCTCCAGGTCTTCAGGAGTGGCCAGTTTGGGTAGTTACACTCATGTCAGACAAGGACAGTGAGGCCCCAGGAGTCCTGCCCCACCAAGAGAATGCAACTTCGGGCATGGCACTCAGGACCTGAATTCCCAGGGAAACCAGGCCTTTCCTATCAGCAAAGCAGGGCCCGTGGCATGGACCGACTCGGTGGCCCTTCTCTTCCCACCAATGCCCCAGCCAGTAGCACGAAAGGCAAGATCAGCTACCTACTCTGTGGAGACATTGACGATGGTGGTCCGACCAAAGTGACTGTTCCAGTCTGAAAGAGAAGAAAGCTGCTGACCAGGAGCCCGGCTCCCTGAGTGCTGTGGGGCACCAGAATTCAAGGTTCCTCAATGAGGGCCTCGGGTCCAGAGATGCCTGCCTGCAACTGCTCTTCCTTCTGGCTCCCAGAGCATGTCCCCAGCTTCCAACAAAAACATCAGAGGCCTCTTCGCCCTGGTACTGCTGACTGGGGCTCTCGGCAGTAAAGCGAGACCAACTCTGCACGGTAGCCCCAGGACACGACCCGCACCAAGAAAGGAGTGTAAGGAGCTGCTGTCTGGCCATGAGCAGAATGAAGAAATTAGCAACACTGTCACCACTGGCACGATTACAACAAGAACCTGAAACACCAGAAATGTGACGCTGCCTCATTCAAACAGAGTAAATCTTTCTGGCTAAGTATATTAGTTTGTTGGTTCAGACATCTCCAGGTTTTGTGAAATGTGTCTAAAAATCCTGCATTATAGTATCTTTGCCAACATGCTAGCTCTAAGAATGAAAATCTGGAAAGGAGGACTCAGAATTTATTTAGTCTGGTAGTGGAATTTGGTGGCACAGTCAATGTGCTACACTGAATTAACTAAGATCCACCTCTGGAGGAGGGGAAACAGGTAGAAACCCGAGGAATCAAGGTAAGGCTGGTTGTACAGCCTCCATACAGCTCTGTCCATCTCCAACTGCTAAGTGCAATACTGGCTGCTATTTGCTAAGCACCTACTAGGTATCGGGCACTGTAGTAGACACTCGACACATTTTATCCCGATCTCCAAGACAGGTGAGCAAACTGAGGCCTGGGGAGATTGATTTGCCAAATATAAGATCGCATAATACATTAGCTTGAGCAAAGGTGTTTTCTGGGGAGCAGATGTGGGCAAAAGTTGCAAGCCAAGATTTTTCTGTCTTCAAAGTCAATCCCTCACCTACAATGCTATTTTGTCAAAAGCACTTACCCTGTTTCAGTGAGAGTGGGTGGAAGTCCTACAAGACAAGTTCTGCACCTGCAACGCTGTGTCCAACAGAGTAGACACGGGGAATCAAGCTCAAGGATTTTGGTAGTGGCTCACATGTCACAGAAGGGCCTCCATGAACACCTGGCCAGGTGCAGTGTGGGGACATGACTAAGCATTCTGTTCCAGACTGAATTAATACTGCATGCCCACTAGGTACTAGGCCCTGGGTCAAACATGTGACAGAGGAGGTATCGTGTCCAGTCTCCACATGGGTGAACTGGGGCACAGCTTGTCTAAGGTCACACGACAACTCACTTCCAGAGGCAGGATTAAAATCCAGATTTCTAGACCCCCCAGATCCAAGCTCTGATGGGTCCACCAGGCTGCCTCTGGGTCTAGTGGCCTAGGCCCCAGGGCCCCCGAACTCCACCTACCCAGAACATTTCCAGTGTAGTTGATGGGCAAAATGACACCCAAGGAGGGGATGCTGAGGATGAGCACGAAGATGATGAGGTGGTACTGGAACATAATGTAGATGCGGGCGTCGTCGCCGCACTTGCTGATCAGATCGCTGTCCCTGGAAGAGACCCACAACAAGGACATGCCTCAGGAGCCAGGCAGCCACAGCTTAAGTGCGGGGGAGGTGGAGGAAAGTGAGAGAAGATTACCACCCCACCCAGAAGTGTCACATTTTGGGGGCAACAGCACCCTTCTTCCTGAAGCTTCTGTTGTGCCAGAAGTGTATTTCACTGGATTTCACAGACATATCAAAGATAGAGGCTATGCTACAGATAAACATTTAGGAATCCAGAAACACTCTTGAAATCAAGCATTCATTCATCTTTTTATTCCTTCTTCAAACATTTCGAGTGCTTGCTATGGTGCAGGCACTGGAAAAAGTACTAGTGATATTGACATGCAGTCTATTTTTTGAAAAGTCTATTTTACAAAATTTAATCCCTTAAATTAAAAAGGAATACCTGAAAACCACAATGAGATAGCACCCCATATTGCCAGATTGGCCAAAGTTAGAGAGCTAGACAACATCAAGTGTTGACGGGGGTGTGGGGCACTGGCAGCTCTCCTGTACTCATGGGTGTATACGTTAGCACAGCCACATTGGAGAGCAGCTGGTATTATCTACAGAAATTGAATACATGCACATCCTAAGGCCTAGCAATTTCACTCCTAGCTTTCTACCCAACAGAAATATATGACATGTGCATCAAGAGGCATCTATAAGAATCTCATAGATGCATTATTTGCAAAATCCCCACACTGGAAACAGCTTAAATGTCTATCATAAGTGAAATGGACACAAGAATTGTGATATATATAAAACGAAATACTATACAGTGAGAGAAATGAACGACCCACAGTCGAAACTCATAAGCACAATGCTGAGTAAAAGATGCCAGCACAAGCACATACGCATGATTTCCTATATCAAGTTCAGAAATAGGCAATTATACAGTTAGAGGCCAGAATACCGGCTACCTTGAAGAGGGGGGAAGGGAAAGGGCACTGGTAGGGAGCAGGGGAGGGCCGCCGGCATGCTGGCCACGTTCTGTTTCTGGATGAGGATGGTGGTGGCGTAGGCTTTGCTTTGTGATCATTAATCTGTACATTTATTTTTTGTGCGCTTTTCTGTATGTGTGTTATACTTCAATTAAAAACATATAAGAGCAACACATGCTTATCGAAACTTTGGAAAATACAAAAGAGAAGAAAATAATTCATCCACAATTTCATCAAACCTAAGATGATGACTATTTGCAGTGTGGCTAATTTCCTTTAGTTTCTTGCTGTTGTGCCCATTTTACCTGGTGACTAGAGGTATAAGCAGTGACCCGAGTCTGTCATTTCATGCTCACACGCACACCGCAGAGACACATAGACTCCTGCTCATGAAGTTTTGTTATATGTTTTTTGTGTGGGCTTCAAGTCCCCCATAACACAGATACTTTCTTTCTTGCCCTATGTGTACCCTACGTCTGATGTGTCAGCAGGCAGCGGAGAAAATCCAGAAAGTCAGCCTCAAACTACTCCCAGGGGTTCCATTTCCCTCCGACCTGAGGATGTGGTGAGCCAGGATGGACATCCTCGTCCAGGTTCTCCTTCCCTCGTCCCCGTGCAGAGGTCTGGCTAATTTGCCACTATACTTTGTCTATCACTCATCAATTTGCTAAACGCAGGAACCTACAGACAGCCCGTACAGCCTCCCAGGGGAACAAGTTCCAAAAGTTCATACACGTTATTGGTTATCCTAAAAATTACAAAAATCATAAATGCTGGGAAAAGGAAAGCTCCCTTGAAGGGGCTGACCAGGACTATTGTGGAGAGGGGTGTGAAAGACGGGAGGTGGGCTTTTATGTTTCTCTTTATGCTGGCTTGTGCATGTTCAAAAAATGAACAAAGCAAACCAAGAAAGGAGCCAAGAAACAAGAGTCTCCCCTCTACTGCCCACAGGAGGCCAATTCTTGAGCCACACACAGAGTAGCTATATCACTTTCCGGGGACTCTGATGAATGAGGAAGGGAGACTGGAGGCCAAGGCCATAGTGGGGGGTCCCCCATTAATGGGGTTAGGAAGCAAACACAAGAGGCCACTGGTCCTAGGCCCAGTCAGGGTGCCCTGAGCTCCCCAGGCTCCCAAGCCCTTCGTTTTGGGGAAAAGGGTTGCCCTGGTGGCTCCTGGGAGTGGGCAAGTTCTCGTGACAAAGTATGAATGCTCTCAGCAAAGCCCTTGAAGGACTCACCATGAATGGTGGGTGTGAAGGTACATGAGGGAAGAAGTCTTGTGACTTCTGCAAAGAAATAAAACAAGAGGCCCATTCAGGCCCCCTGGTGCACGTGGTCTCTGAGGAGCAGTGAGACTGCACCCTAAAGTGGGCATCACCAGGCAAGAAAGGACTCAGAAAGGAGGTTTGAAGGGTGGGCCAGGCAGGACAGATGGGAATATTCACGGAGAGTCCAGGAGCGTACAGGTCTCTGAGGCGGAGGCAGAGCTGTGTGCACACATGCATGTGTTTGTGTGTGTGCATGTGCATGTGTGTGCATGGGTGGGTGCACTCATGCTGTGGGGGCTTAGAGTTCTGATAAATGTCTGCTCAGCCAAAGCATCTGGCTGGTGTTGGGAATCAGGAGAGAACAGGTGACTTGGGGTTTGCTTCCTTGCCAAGTGGGGTCTGGCACTAAAGAAATCCAGAAAATGAGCAGGCAAGGACTGTCCCTCTGTAATCTGGGTGCTGAGGCGGAGCGAGGAAGCCTGCCCTCTGCCCAGTGTTTTGGCTCCCTCTTGACAAATACGATGGATGATGTTCACAGAAATAAGGCAAAGAGCACACAGGAAGGCTTTCTTTTTTCTGGTGTGACGTTCATTTTTATACGCGTGTGAGTAACCACCCAGCTATTAAAAGTGGTTCTTCCCTGAGGGCTGTGGCAGAGACAAGGGTGGCGGGCTATGTCCAGTTCCCATGTCACCAACTGTAACCCGGAAAGTGTCCTCTGCCTGTGCTGGGCTGTGGAAGGTGAGGAGTGGGGTTGGGGGGGACAGAGCCCATGCTCTGTCATCCTGAGCCGGGGGCTGCTAACTCTGGCAGGAGACTCCACACCCCCATCCTCCCACCCCCTAAAGCAACACTGTCACAAGCTCACTGAGCTCAGGCACTTACCTCATGGTTATACTGTTGAAGAACCAGGAACAGAAGCCCTGGGGAAAAGGGAGAGAAACGGTGAGAAAACGCAGGCCCGGGCCTGCCCTGCCCGGCTCTGGGAAGCCAGGCGGCCCGTGGGTCATCCGAGGCAGCTGTGGAGGTGTCTGGAAGGGGCCTCTTTCCCAGGAAAAAGCCTGAAGGCTTGGCCTGGAACCAGTGGTGACTGCTGAAGGAAACGTCTCCACAAAGTGAGTGGACATTCCTGCCATCCCGTTACAGGAACTGGGGCTAACAAAGTGGGCCTTGGACTGGAGGGGAGAAAGGACTCCTTCTGGGGTGGACATCTGTTGCTTCCTTCTGGGAAATGCCCCTTCCCAGATGCATGTGGCCCTGTGAGCTGTCCTTCAAGTAGGGGTCTGCCTCCAGTGACCAGTTGGCCAATGGGAACATGACCCAAGTGGGGCCGATTAAAATTCTCTCAAGGGGACTGACATGGTGTCTCTCTCCCTTGGAGCTCCTGCACTTGGGCAAACACCATGAAGTCTGGAATGTCTTGGTGCCATCTTTGATGCCACAAATAAAGAGTTTGAGAAAAAAAAAAACAGCTAAGAGGAGAATGGACCAGAGAGGGGGTGCTGGTGGCATTGCTGGACTTCCGGGATTTAGCTGTGCCTGAAGCAGCTGCTTTTCTTGAATCTCCCCACATTTGAGCCACAGATTATCCTTTTGAGATAAAACTAGTTTGAGCTGGGTTTCTTCTCCTGCATCTGAGGGTCTTGTCCTGTGGAAGATGCCTTTCTCTTGGGGTCTAGTTGTCTGGAGATTCTGGGTGGTGGGGAAAAGCGATCTCAGCCATGGGGAGGTGGGGGGCCTAGTTGGGGATCAGCTTGGGAAGGGTGTGCATGAGGGTGGGCTGGGAGCTGGTGGATTTGCCCTGGTGCACGCTTCCTTCTGGGGTTCCAGAGGGTGTAGCAAAATCTCGGACAAGGTTGCAGCTCTTGGCCAGCTCATGTGCACTTCCATGAACCAGGCAGGCACACTTGATTGACAGTGGGAGCACCTGGATCAGGGGAGGGGTATTTCCCAAATGAAAGCAATAAGGCAGGCAAAACAGAAACAGGAGGAATGCTTCCTTCAACATATGGCCCACCTTCTGAGTCCCCTTCCCTGTGTCAGATTGATGGTGAAAATGGCCCATCATGCGGGTGTCCACTGCAGGACACCATTTCCCCAGCTGTGTCCTGGGAGCTAAAGTAAGGGCAGATGGCAGGTCTGAGTCAGAGCAATGACAGGGACAGCACAGTGCTGGCAGCAATGAGTGGGAACCTCCCTAGGGAGTGGTGACTTGCTGGACAAGAGCTGGGCTGAGAGGTCCAGCCACCCCTTCCTGCTTGCAGAGTCTTTCTCCAGTGCCCATGCCCACCTTGGGGAAATCTATTAACCTTGGGGTGAGGTCTATTAAGGGAGCAAGTAGGTTATATGGTGGCCCCTCATGGTTATGCACAGTTGAGGACACACCTTCCTAGGAATGTATTTCGCCCCTTCCATGACAGGTGCACAGGCGTCTCCACACACTGGCATGTATACGTACAGGAACAGGACAGGTCATCCATGGAAGGACAGAGGTCATGAGGGGAAGCAAGGCCAATGCGCTCATGGAAATTGCATAGGGGTGGGGGCCTGTGTGGATCCGTCACTCTCTCTCTCTTGCATGTGAATGTGTGTGCACGCCTGTGTGTGCGCGCACACACACACACACATTCTCCTGTGTGTACGCTGTAGCTCGGAAGGCTTAAACCTTTCAGCAAACTCAGCAGCTGAACAGCAGCATGAGAGGCAGACACTCCCTGACCTTTTCTTCCTGCCCCTGCAGGAAACAGCCACGAGTTCCCAGGAGCCAGCTCAGCCAGCGAGACCGAGTGTCATCAGTCAGTCCATTGGGCCCATCTCGGTCCCCCAATCTCCCCAGCCTGGCCTTGTGGGGGTGATGACACCTGCCCCGGCTTGCTCAGGACACTGTGGGGGCCTCACCACCCTGGCTGGACCACTATAGGGGCTCCTTGCCACAGTCGCCCTCCTTGGTTAATTTCATGTCCACCCTTGGGTTTGACCTCTTCACTGCTCCATAATGACTTACCTTCCCAGATTTTTAAAAATAAAATGATCTTGTGGTCATTATAAAAAGGAAAAACAATGTTTCTAAAAAGTGATATTTCTAGGGCCGAGCCCGTGGCGCACTCGGGAGAGTGCGGTGCTGGGAGTGCAGCAGCGCTCCCGCCACGGGTTCGGATCCTATATAGGGATGACCGGTGCGCTCACAGCGCTCACTGGCTGAGCACGGTGCGGCCAGTCTCAAAAAGGACAAAAAAAAAGTGATATTTCTAGGGCCGAGCCCGTGGCGCACTCGGGAGAGTGCGGTGCTGGGAGTGCAGCAGCGCTCCCGCCACGGGTTCGGATCCTATATAGGGATGACCGGTGCGCTCACAGCGCTCACTGGCTGAGCACGGTGCGGCCAGTCTCAAAAAGGACAAAAAAAAAGTGATATTTCTAAATAAACCTGAAAACCACCTTGCAGAGTAGGTGTTACCGTCCTCATTCTACCAAGGAAGCCTCCAGGAGATTAAGTAACTCATCTGAGGCTTCACTCTTTGTACGGGGCAGATACTGGCAATTAAAGGACCCTCCAAGAGATGGGAGGAATATGGTTCCCCTTACTTATTGCATCCAACGAGTATGTATCAGATGCTAAAGACCAAGCTCAGCGCCTCCACTCGCTGGGGGAAGCAGACTAGACCGGTCATACAGATGAGGGATTGTTAGAGACAGAACTGAGAACGTTGAAGGGAAGGAACGCACGTTCCATGAGTGTCTAACAAAAGATCTGGAGTCAGGTGGCAGGTGGGTGGTCAGGGCTCCCTGGGGAAGTGGTGCTTGAGCTGAAATCTGCACAAATGGTGGGTGACTTGAGAAAGGCCACTGGGGAAGGCCGAGAGGGAAGAGTAGGGGAAAGACCCAGTGGAGGGAAGGAAGTGGCCCTGCTGAGGATCTAAAAGTTGACCAGTGTGGCTGGGCATGGGGAGATGGAGGAGAGAGGCAGGTTGCACAGGAGGGAAAAAGGCCAAACCACCAGGCCTCGGCGAGGCATCTGCAGTTTATTCAAAAGCACCAGGAAGACATTGAAGGTTCGTGCAGGGGAATATGTGTCCCCATTCGGGAGATCACTCTGGATGCAGGAGGAAAATGGATTGGGGGGCAAGTGTACACATAGAGAGATCGGTGAGAGCCACTGCAGTCATCCAGGCAAGAGGCTGATGGAGGCCTGGATTAGGGATGGTGGGAGAAGTGGAGAGAGAACCAGGAAGGTAAAAACAGCACAACTTGGTAATGAATTGGCCGTGCTCAGGGGCCTATGCAGGAGGGAGAGGGGGGAACGGTGGGAAGGGCCTGAGACCCTAGGAACAGGTGGGGGTGGACAGATACCATGGAATGTTTTGGATACACTGAGTCTGAAATGTCTTTACAACATCCATGTGGAGGTATTTGAAGGCCACTGGACAGATGGGACTGGAGCCCAGAGAAAGGTTCAAGGGAGGTAGAATTTAGTGTAGAAATGGCAAATGAAGTAGTGGGTGTGCACGAACTGCCCAGGAGAGAGAGGGGGAGAGTGGGCGGGGAGGAGGGTGTGGGATCAGCTGGGGGTCTCCAGGAGTGGGGGAGGAGCCTGCATGGGGACAGAGGAGGAGCAGGCAGAGAGGCAGAAGGAAACCCAGAAGCAGGAAGGACGGTGGACAGGGTCGGTTGTTCCTGAGAGATCAGGTGAGATGAGAATTGAGGACAGACCGCTGGATTTAGTGGCAGGGGCCACTGATGACCCGGGGGCTGTCCAGGTGGAGTGACAGGGTGGATGCCACATTTCAGCCAACTGTGGAGGGAGTGGCAGGTGAGGAAATGGGGACAACAAACACCGACCACTTTGATGGGTGGGGGAACAGGCAGTCATGGGGACCATCGTGGGGCAAAGGAGTTTCCTCTCTCACTGTGTTCAGGTCCTGTTCACATGTCCCCCTCTGTCCAAGAGCATCCCCCACTGTCAGTGATGACAATGACACAGCTCCTGCCATCGCTGTCGAGTGCCTTCCTTGCCCTTTTTATCCATTTTGTACTGGTCACCGTTCTATCTGCATCTATCTGGTTGTCACCCTACCCCGGAGGAAAGTGCCACGAGGCAGGACTTGGTCCATTGTGTTCACTGTCCAGTCCCCGGTTCCAGACCACTGGCTGGCGTTCAGCAGGAGCTGCACAGCCCGGGGGGTGAAAGAATAAGTCCAGGTGGAGGCCAGAGGTGGGAGCAGGAGACTGGGCTCCCCCGGGCGGGGTTGGGAAGTAGGAGCTTGAGGGAATCGCTGCCTGAAGACTTGAATCTTCTATGGGAAATAGGAGGTGAGTCCTTGGCTCAGAGTGAGGGGGTGGGGAGGAGGACAGGATTGGGGCTGGGAGATTTGGGAAGAAAAATTAATTTTAAAAATCTCTCTAAGATATTAGAATTGGCTAACATATACTTTGCACGCTAGGAGGCAGGTATGGTTAATATCTTCATCTTTCAGTTGGGGAACTGAGTCTTGGGGAGGCTGAGGAATTTGCCAAGGTCACAGTGCTGGAGGCGATTGAGTCTGGCTGGCTGCAAAGCCTCTGCATTGGAGCCCTAATCCTTCTTGTGCACACCTTGATGGCCTGCCCAGGGCCAGGACTCCCCCTGGGCCCAGACAGCTCCCAGCACTCACCTTGTCCCTGCGCTCCATCTCCAACGAAATCTCCGAGGGAGATGTCTTCTCACTCTGCTCACCATAGATCAGCGAGGTCAGGCTGCCAGCCAGGAGAGGTGGTGGGAGACAGAAAAGGAGAGAAAGGGCCTCAGATGCCTGCCTTGCTCCCTCCCCCTCCCTGGGCTGAGGGCTGCTGCCCACTGTGCCCAGCAGCAAGCATGCCTCAGCTCCTGTGCTGAACACACAGCTCTGGGTACACACAGCAATCACCCCTGCTGCCAGGTGCACAATGCACTTTGGGAGTCCAGCCATGGGACCCAGAAAGTCTGAGACCAGAGAAAAAAGCAGCCTTGTGCAGAGATGGCTATGCTGTAGGTCCCCCTGCTGTAGGAAGAGGCAGAACAGGGCAAGGGATGGTGATGAGATGCCACCTGCTGATGAGATGCGTGCTGTAGCTTGGGCACTGGGCAGAGCCGCATCCTGGTCAGGGCAGCACATTCCCTGCAAAGGAGCAAACATCCCACCCATCCTGACCCCCGCCCTTCCTCACCTGTCATTGTGGATCAGCAGAGCCAGGCGCCCGTAGTCCCACGCAGCTTTCCGGAGGAAGGAGTAAACCACAAGGACAAGCTACGGGCCAGGGAGAGCAATGTGGGACAGAACTCATGATGCCTTCCCTTTGGCTGGCCCAGGCATTCCCATGGGGGACACCCTGTCCCTGAGGTCCCCAGGGAGCTCCCCGACTACAAGGTAAGCTCTGTTGTAGGAGGGGCCTTCCGTTTCAACTCTGGCTTCCCCGTGCCCACAGCTTCCTTGCACAGAGTGGATATTTAGAGTTTGTTGAATGAAGGAGCCAGAGGCACATTTAGAACCATGGGACAAGAATGCCTCTTGCAGACTTCAGCAAGGGGAAAGGGAAAGGAGGCCCAAGGGTGCCAGCCAGGTGGGCCTTTGGAGAATGGTGCATGGAAGAGAATCCCAGGAATTCTGCCTGTTCCCAGAGGCCCACCCACCCGGGCCGCCCTGAGCAGGACTGACACACGGGGAGTTAGCATCACTGTGGCTGGCATCGGCTCAGACAACTGGTGCCCCATCGCATCACTGGTGAAAGTTCAACCGTCCACCCTGGCTGAGACCTCATTGTCTGTTCCCCACAGTGCCCAGCACTCACCACCCACAGGATGATGTTGAGGAACAGCACGGTGGGGACACCCCCAAAGGGCTGCCCCTGGAGGACAGTGTTCCGAGATTGGAAACAGTCCTCAGCAGTCATGTTGTGGAACTTTCCCACCACACTCATGTCGTCCGGTGAGGCGGTCATCGTGGGAGGCTTCCTGGTGAACAAAGGGGTCTCCAAATCAGACAGGAAGACTCCCCCTCACTTTGCAAGACACAGAAGCCTGCCGGGGAGCTGGGAGAACTTGCCCTGGGTGCTCTGGCCAGGCTTGTAACTGTTTGGTCAAGGCGGGAGGATCAGCCCACGTGATGGTACATAGCCCTGTCCTGCAGGGGAGAGCTGCCTCAAACCCGGGCAGTGACGACAGGGCAGCTCAGATTCCCTGGGAGCGTTCTCATTTTGTATCACCTGATCTCTTTAAAAAGAGTTGTAAAATGCACATCCAGATGGGTCTTCCTATTTCTACCTCGTGAAGCTTTTCTTGTTTACAAATTAACAAATCTCACAAAGGTGGGTCAGACCTCAGAGTATAAATGTGCAGTTTGGAAGAAAAGAACCGCTGTGTTCACAGGATGCCCGTGAGGATGGGGCTCACTGGGGATCATCTCTACATTTTTCGAGTCTCCAATCCAGTTCCAGGGAAAGGCCACAGCTCCTAAGGATGTGGAGTGCCTGGCACGTAGCAGTGACTCTGTAAACCTCCCTGTCCTACCTTACATTTGAACCAGGGAGATCAGCACCTGCCCAAGGACCTGAGCCAAATCAGTGAGCCAAGCATTTTAGCTAGATTCAAATGCACGGTCACTGGCTTCTGCAGGCATGGATAAGTGTGCAAAGAGCCATTGAAGACTGGAGGCAACTGGTAGCTGCTTGAACTTATCTGCAAGGTTGTTCGGATGTGAGAAGATCATTCATTTTGGCTCCAGACCTCACCTCACCCTAGAAACTCTTCACTCTCATTCAAGAAAAGTAGACTCACTCACTCATTCACTCATTCATTCAAATATTTGGTGAGCAACTGCTTTGTGCCAGACTGATGCTAGTAATACATCAGTGGACAAGATAAAAATCCCTCCTTTGTAGGATTCCAGTGGGAGGAAAAGTGCGGGGAGGAGGGTCAAGTTAGAGTTGTAAAGAGGGTGGTTAGGGAAGGCCTCCCTGAGAGGGTGACATTTGAGCAAGGACTTGAAGAGAGGGAGCAAACCATATAGTTATGGGGAAAGGGCACTTCAGGCAGAGAAACAGGCCTTGGGGTGCAGGCTTGCCCCAGGGTTGAGGGACAGCAGACAGGCCGGTGTGGCTGGTCAGAGGAGTGAAGGGCATGGGGTAGGGGGGTTGAGCCAAGGAGTGATGTGAAATGATCTGCATTTTAAACAGATCACATAGATCCATGCATTGAGAATAGATGGGGTGGGTGGCACGAACAAGCAGAGAAGCAGAAAGAGAGGTCCGTTAGGATCCAGCAGAGGTCCTGGAAGCCTGGACCGGGCTAGGAGCAGTTGAGGTAGTGAGAAGTGGTCAGATATTGGAAATATTTTGAACATGGAGCCAAAAAGAGTTGCTAACGGATTGGATGGGGAATGTGAATGAATGAGAGGAGTTCTAAGGCTTTTGGTCTGAGCCACTAGGAAAATGGAGTTGCTGTTATTGGGTGGCGAGGACAGGAAGTGCTGGGTGGAAAGTGCAGAGTGGCGGTGGGGGTGATCAGGAGCTCAGTTCTGGACACGCCAAGTGGAGATGTCAAGCAGTTGGACATGCAAGTCTGCAGGTCAGAGGAGATACTCAGACATAAATGAGACACAAAGTCACCAGCATGTAGATGACTCTCAGAGGCAAAGGACTGGATTGAGAGAGAAGAGAGAGGTTCACGGAGTGAGCTGTGGGCACTCCAGTGTATAGAGGTTGGGAGGAAACAGAAAAGGGACAAGGAGGAGCAGCCAGTGAGGAAGGGAAAAGCAGAATAGGGTAGTGTCCTGGAAGCCGAACAACAGAAACGTTTCTAGAAGGGAGGAACCAGTTGTGTTGATGTGGTAAAGTCAGACGACAACTGAGAATGAGCCATGGTTGAGGCAACGGATGGGTTATTGGTGGCCAGATTGGAAAAGGTTCAAGAGAGAATGACAGGAGAGGGATTGGAGCCGGAGGGCACAAAGAACTCTTTGGAAGGGCAACTAGAGGTGGACGTGGTTGGAATGGGAGAAACAGCACACTGTCTGCTGATGGTGATGGTCCAGTAGAGAAAACACCTGGCGATGGAGGAGAGAGGGTGGCATTGCTGGAGCAACGTTAGACAGCAGGAGGGACTGGGAACTAGCGCCCAAGTGGAGACGCTGCCTCTGCTGAGAGCCGGATGGCTGGCTCCTGGAGCGGGAGGGAAGGCAGCGCACGTGCACAGGGGCCGGCGGGTCGGCAGGTGTGGTGGCGAGAGCTCCGGGACGTTCTGCCCTCACTGCTTCTACGTCCTCAGTAAAAGCGGGAACAAGGTCTTGGCTGAATGTGAGATGGTGATGGTGGCAGATGCTGGATGTTTGAGGACAGGAAAAAAGGTAGAAATAGAAGTCCAGGGGAGTGAAAGAGTGAGTGGGTTAGGGGGAATGTAATGGGGCTGCCAGGCAGCACTGAGGCTCACTGAAGTTCATGGTCCTGAATTTACAGTGACGGCAGGCAGACTCGTGCTATAGCCATCTGTGCGGTTGCAGGTGCGGCGGAACTTTTCACTGGGGTAGAGGTTTTCCCAAGCGAGAATGAACATGAGGCAAGAGGGCTGCGGTGTGTGCAAGGGGGTAATTTTAATGGTTGCCCATGGAGTTTGCACCGGGTAGACATAAGACGGGCGAGGACAGTGAGAGGTGTTGGAGTTCCAAGTGGGACAGGGAACTGTTGAGTACCAGAGGGTGTGACTGGAGTGGCAGTCGGCAAGTGGGAGGTTTGTCACTGAGATTAGAGAGAGGTTGCAGTTGTTGGTAGTGATAAGGTCTAGGCCATGACTCTGGGAGTGAGTGGCTGAGTAGGGAGGTCAAGGAACTGCGAGGCCAGAGTGTTGGAAGGATCATCTTTGTGGATATGTGGATCAGCAAGAATGAAGACGGAAATGGCACTGGAGGGACAGTGAGGCAGGAACTAAACTCTTCTAGGACGGAGGAGGAGTGGCCTGGGGGAGTCCTTGATGACTGTGTCAGAGAGGAGCAGCGGGATGTCTAGGGTGACACCCACAGGTCCAGGATGGGGCTTTAGTGGCAGAGGGAGGAAGAATGTGGAGGTTGCAAAGAGGAGCAAGAAAGACATCTCTCCATCCCCAGGCCAGCGGTGTGGAGGGAGAAGCAGAACCCGCTCTCTGAGAGGCTGGGAAGGGAAGCGGTCCGGGGCTGTCACGTTTCAGTTCTCAGTGAGCAGGCGCAGAGGAGCTGGGGCGTTTCTGGGCATCATGGGCTCTGTGACACTGAGCCCAGCTCCAGTACTTATTCGCTGGGCGACCTTGGGCAAGGTACTTAAGCTCTCCCTGCCTTGCTTCACTCCTCTGTAAAATGCAGAAGCAGCAGCCATTAGAACCCACTTCACAGGGCTGTTAAGAGGAGTGAGTGAGTTAAGATTTGTCAATCATGTGGAACAACGCCTGGAACACAGGAAGTGTCGCATAAGTATCTGTAAAATGAAAAGTGGACGTGGAGTTCCAGGGGGCACAGTGGAATGGTTTCAGGAGCCGGGGAGGGGTGGGAGATGGGGATGGAGAAGGGAATGAAGGTAAAGGGCTGGAGTGCAGGAGATGGGAGTGGCCTGTGAGCCCAGGGCCCCACGTGCTCGCTCACAAAAACAGAGCTAGAGAGCATAATGCGATCAGTCCTGGCCAAGGAAGGAGAACACAGAAACTTTTCACACTCCCAACCTCCGGGTTAGGGTCTAACAAGAACAGGGGGTCTCCTGCCTATCTTTCTATGTTTCCCTACTTCCTGCTTCCTCTCGCTCTGCCCAGGCTGCCCATGGGTTCATCATCTCCACCCCAGCTCCCTGATGAACACATTCGCTGACATGTTTAGACAGATGTCAACTTATAATAGTTTACACTGAACACAGCACACTTTGACAGTCAGCCTTCTGCTGGAGCATCAGAGGACTGCAGTGGCACCTCCAGGGTCTCCTGGTGGGTGGAGCAGGCATCCGAGCTGCCTCAGGCTCTAGGGCAGCTGTGCAGGAAGCTGCGGTGCTGCTGGTGGACACTGGGGGAGCCCGCGCTAGGGAGGCCGGTGGTACAAGGTGTGGGAGGGAACCTGCAGGTCTAAAGGTCCCAGGGAGACTTCCTACCTGAGTCAGTTCTCCAGGGAAGGTTAAGTCAGGCCTGGAGTCTCCACTCAGCCCCGGGGATGCTGTAAAAGAACAAACGCAGTGGAGAGACCACAACACTTAGGGACCCAGGACCCCCCTCACCGGTAGCATCATCCCACAGGGCCCCTTTCCTCATTTTAGGCTCAGATGCATGTCCTTTATCAGATGTGTGTTTTGCAGATAGTTTCTCCCAGCCTATTGCTTGTCTTTTTATTTTCTTGATGGTGTCTTTTGAACAGAACGAAGTGACCTCAAAGCTGAGATGTGAAAGAGGTGTGGGAGGTAGCACTGTGCGGGGGGGAGGTGAGGACAGAGGGAGTCATATTGGCAAAGACCCAGAGGGACACTGAGAATAGGGTTCTGGGAAAGTGAAAGTGAATAGTCGTGGCTAAAATGCAGGATGGATCACTGGTTCGTTCACTCATTCATTCATTCAACAAGAATTCGCTGAGTATCTACTCTTGCCAGGCTCTGGGTAGACCCTGGAAGTACAAACATGAGGTCCTCTTCAGGGAGTTCATAGCCTTTGGGATTTGGGGAGAAGGTTGCTGTTTGGAGGCCTGGCTCAGGCTACCGTACTGCCAGGGAGGACCCCAGCTACAAGGACCCAGCCTCTAAGCTGGGAATTCCACCCAGCAGGCTGGTCAGGTGCAGGCATCCAGCTTAACCCGGCTGCCCAGCCTGCAGGGCAGGTGAGGGAGGAAAAGAGAGAAGAGGAGATCCTCCCCCCTCCCAGCTCACCCCCTCCTTGGCCTTCTCAGGCCGCAGGCAGAGGCAGTAACAAGGAGGCTGTTGTCATGGAAACCTAGAGCAGCACCAAGCCTTTTCTCCACACCCCTTCGCCATCCCTGGACCTTCCTTGTTTCAGGAGGGAGTGCTAGCTCTTGAGTGTGAAGGAGAGAAGCAGAAAGCATCAGGACTAGAAAGAATGAAGCTTGAAACCCAAGGGTGCTAAAGGACACACACAGGAGCACTAACCTGGCTTGGGTCAGGGGGCATCAGGGAATCATCTCTTTGGTCATCAGTGTCACAGCAGGGGACACAGACAGGCTGTTTGGGGTAGCAGGGAGAATCAGGCTCTCTGGAGCCAGACTGTCTGGACTTAAATCCCAGATCCACCTTTGCTAGCTGTGCGGCCGTGGACAGTGACCTGACTCCCTGGACAGTGGAGATAATAGTAGTACTGCCTCATGGGGTTATTGTGGAGACGAGGTAACAATTCACATAAAGCCCTTCGCACAACGATTGACAATGTAAGTGCTCAATACCAGCCAGTGCCGTCATCACTGTCATTGGCTACTTGTGAGATGGTGGTGAGGGACCCAGACTGGACCATCCCTAGGCTCCTTCCACCTACTCTGTTCTGGGACAGGCAAGAGGAGAGATGCAAGGTTGGAAGGACCATCCACTACCCCCAAACTGCAGCCGGTCGGCAGCCAGTGCCTCTGTTCTTGCTGTGAGTGCAAAGCAAATGTCAGCCTTGCTTTGGGGCCAAGCAGGGGCAGTGGAGGGGTTGTGAATGCTGGCTGGTGGGTCGGGATTCTCAGGTCCCCTCCCCAGCTGCACGTCTTGTCTGATGGCAGAGTGTGTGGCCTTTGTCCTGTCTCATTACTCATTACTCAGATGTCTTGGTTTCCCCTGCCAAACGGCAGAGGCTCAGCAGTTTGAGGCCTGGGCAAAGTTTTCCTTGGCAACTGGGCAAAGGGTTTGAGAAGAACCAGCTTTGTCTTTCTGACTCTCCATCCCACTGCTCACTACCAGGCTTGCAGAACTAGCCTGGGGTCACCTACTGCTGTCCTGACTTGCTAGGCCAGCACTCTGCACCTGGCTTTTCCTTCCAGATGAGCTGGACAAGTCAAGGTCAAGCCCTCTGTGTGGGGAACCCAAGTCTCAGGTACGACCCCAGAATTAGGATGGTCCAGGAGACCCTAGGGAGAGGCTGATTTTATTAATAGCTAACATTTACTGAGTACTTACTATGGGCTGAATATTTCCCATTTAAGTACTAGTTCATTTAATCCTCACAAGGACCCCTGGGTACTAGGCTCACCCCCAGAGTGCACACAGCCACAGCCCCTGTCCTGCCCTCCTTGCCATCTGCCCTTCTCAGTCTCTTCAATAACTCATCACCTTTTTGTTAACCAGAAATCTCCCGAGGTTTCAGACTTAAACTAACGAACTGGAGTTCGCGGCCACGGGTGCCCCCTTCCATGTCCCCTTCTTCTCTGGGCCTCCTCCCCTGTCCCTGCCACCCCTTTGCAGAGGTCAGCTCGGTGGCTTAGGTTCACTCTCACTACTAGGAGGGCAGGTACTCTTTGGCGGAGGGGGAGGAGAGGTTGAGGGGTTACAAGAATGAGGGGTTCTGGTTCATGTCCTTCCCCACCCACCATATCAGCTGACCACGAATCTTCCCCTAAGTATCAGTAAGTCCTTCCTGGCTCTAAATTGTCCTCTTGTCCTCAGTCTCCTCATATCTTCACGAGAAAGGATGGTTTGCCCAACTTCACTGAGGAAAGTGGTGGATTGGGGATGAAAACCGGGCTAAAGGCTCCCCATCCGAATGCTCTCAGTGACTTCAGCCTGGAGGGGCAGTGTCACCGGAATCACCTGGAAGGTGTTTAGTAGATCCAGATACTCACGCTGCACCCAGACGTTAGGAATAAGAATCTGCAGTCAATTCTTGTGCACGGCCGAGACAGAGCACCACCAGCTTAAGACTTCCAGGGTTATTTACATCTAGATAAGCAGTTCTTGAAGACTCAAAACGTTTTCTGATCCCCCTAAATGAGAGAGGATGGTGATAAACAACAGTAACTCAGTGCCCTTTAAATCATGTCCCTGTGGGGCAGCTCCTGAGGCTGGTCCTTCCATCCTCCTCCCCCTCCCTGCTAGTTCTGAGAGTGTGGAGAGTTGGCTGAAGGACTACAGAGGTCCACACCACCTCTTCACTGGAATCTCCAAGATCTGGCATTTTCCCATTATCCAGAGGCCACTGGCCTGGCCACTTCTTCATGGACACCAAGCTTGCCCTCTGACCTGCCTCCTCACCCCCTACCGCTGCCATGTGTCTCAGAGCTGCTTGCCCCACCCTGCAGAGCTTGAGCCACTTCATTCTGGGCTCGGCGGGGGCCTTGGTCTCATCAGCATTTTTTTTTTTTTTTTAAAGATGACCGGTAAGGGGATCTTAACCCTTGGCTTGGTGTTGTCAGCACCACGCTCACCCAGTGAGCTAACCGGCCATCCCTATGTAGGATCTGAACCCATGGCCTTGGTGTTATCAGCACCACACTCTCCCGAGTGAGCCACGGGCCAGCCCTGGTCTCATCAGCATTTGCAGCCCTTGGGTCCAGCTCATATCCTATCCTTGGAACCTTCTTTCCGATGACCAGCCTAGTCTGCACCTTGCCCTCACCCTCTTTATACAGATGGCATTGCCACCACCACCTGGCACTATCGTCTTATTCCTCCATGCACATGAGCAGCCAGTTCCTCAACAAACTTGTGGGATCTTTGGTGACAGGGGCCATTAAAAAAAAAAAAAACTTTCCATGGTTCTCCCACAATGACCAGCATGTGGTAAGCCTCAGTGAAAGACAGATGGTCTTTTACCCAGAGACATAGTCCCTTACACTCAGGGGTAGGAAATAAAACGTGGGTGACTGGTATACACTTGCATAGTGTACAGAGAGTACCTGAGTCCTGAATTTTTGCCTACCCACTGCACACTGTCGGTTACCAAGTCTCTCTCCCCAGGTGATAGCATGGAATGGAGCGAGCATGCACTTTACATCAGGAGGTTGGGTGTGAACCTGGCTCTGTTACTTATTAGCTGCTACTTAACCTCCTGCTGTTCAGTTTTTTCTTCTACAGTAAAGATATCATTATGTCTGTCCTGACTACACCAGGGTGGGTATGAGGGGTGGTTCAAGGAGATAGTGTGTCGAGACTTTTTTGTAAACTGTGAGTGCCACAAATGTTAATTGTTGCCTTTGCTATTCTCCTATTTTTTCCCCCTCATATAAAAAGAGGTCTATTTAGATGTTAGAATCATCTAGTGAATGAACAAGATCAGACATTAAATGTTCCAGGCTTCAGAGCTGAGCTGCAGAGCACCCACCGCCAAGACCTCACTGGGGTTTCCACATGCAGCAGGGAACAGCTTGGGCAGTTTGTGCATTGGCCATTGTGATTTGAAACATTTTTCCAATCAAAGGCTGGGACTGCAGTTTTTAGAAGTCATGCTCTGTCCTCTAGGGACTAGGGGGGTCCTTTGTATAAAAAGTGCTGTCCCAGGAGCTTCCTTATAGTCACCTCTGGGAAGTTAGTGATTCTTGGGGAGGGCAACTGCTGCCTTCTTCAGGCTTGAGCTGCAGGTACCACTGGACATTTTTGCCAGGAATCACCCAAAAAGCCCTGTCTCAGAGTATTCTTGAATTGGCCATGAAGGTAAGAACCAAATGTTTGCTAATCAAAAACTTGTTTGCAGACCACAGAAAACTGTTAGGAATGCCCTACAAAATTGAATGACAATATTTTCCAAAAATATTTTTTACATCACTTTAAATAATTTACAAAAATCCAGAAAAAACATATTTATCAGGACACACCTGTTAAATAAAAACATTGTTTGGCGTTAGTACATATACACAGGGCTATGAATACAGACTCCAGCTTCCTCTCCTTTTAATCACGAGCATTATCTATACACATGCACAGATATACTGCTTTCCCTGAATATGACAGAAGCCAGGAAGCCAATCACAACTTGAGGGCTTTGCCTTTCATGACCGACCTGCTACCCCTGTCCTCCATGGAGGTGTTGCTGAGTTTGCTGGCATTGCTGCCCAAGGCCTACTGGTCCGAGTTGTCCCTATCCATGGCCCTTCATTGTCAGTACCTCAGGTCCAGAAGTTTTTCCTCGGAGCCTGAGTTCCTCCTGTGTGCAAGCTGAGCCCCTCCTGTGCCTTCCTGCAGAGCCAGTACCCACCTTCCTTCTTAATGAGCAAGTGTGGGCTTCCAAGCACCAGGCTGGGGCTGGTCTGGGTCTCCCTGAAGGCCAAGATGGCTGGGCCCTGCAAGAGGCAGCCCCAGGTGGGCACTGAAGAGGCTTGCTGGCTTGCCCCTCCAGGAAATGCTCTTTCCAAAGTGGAACAGCTGGGCAGACAGCATGGGGGAGAAGCCTGCAAAGGGCAGGCTGGGCGAGCCCCTGGCCTGTCCCTCAGTCCCCTTCTCTCTCTTGCTCCTGAGGTCCCCTTTCCATGTGGAGTCTCTGCCATCCGAGTTCAGTGCCCATGGCCTGGGCAGCCTGCTCTGGTAGGTGAAGTCGCTCCAGGGCAGGGCGAGGTTGGCCTGGGGTCGGCCGTCCCCCTTGGCTCCTGGACTGGAGTCAGGAGGCTCTGGCTCCCATAGATCACATGAAAGGTGCCCCCGGTGCCTCCTACCTCCGTGCCCACTCTGGCACAGCTGGGCAGCTCACCAAAAGCACTTTTGGTGGCAGCAGGCTTGGCCCCTCGCTTGCCTTTGCGATTTTTTTCCTAGGATTGAGACCAGCCTTCCCTCTGAAGCCCCCAAAATGCCCCCACTTCACGTTTGAGGCCTCAGCATGGGGTGAATGGATTAGGGCTCCACTTTGCTGCGAGGCCCATTAAGCAAGCTGGGAAGTAATAAGGCAGCCAGCGGCTGGGTCTAGCAGGACGCCCAGCACCGTGGACAGCACCACGTGGAGCACTGCATTTCTGCTGCAGCTTCTCTCTGCCAGGGCTTGAGAGCAGGGCCAGGCAGCGCTCACTGGTGCCCTGGCCCAATAATAAGCATAACAGCAAGCATTTGTGGAGTAATTTCATGTGCCAAGCACTGTGCCACATCTGTTAATGGGTTGTCTGGGTTAACAAGCCTACGAGGTTGCGTGTTGGTTGTGATTGACGGCCCTCTGCACTCATTCCCACCTCTGACTGGTGTGCCTTCCTACGTGACAGAATCTGGAAAGCTAAAAACTACATTTCCAACATTCCCTTGCAGCTGGGGTGCTGGACACAGGTTAGGTCCCAACAGTAAGATGCACTGGAGATAGAGTTATGAGGCGGAAGGGAGGAGGAGGTTTCCTGATGCTTGGGCTGTGTTCTGCTGACAGGCCACATAGAGGAAATCTCTGCAGCAGATTCAGTGCCCAGCCTCTGGCTTCCAGGAAGGGGGGCGTGGGAGGGATTGTGGCAAACTCTGAAGAGGTTTTCTGATCCCTGGGTTGCAGGTGAGGGGACATGAATTCAGTGGCTGCAGTAATGGCCTTCCTGACTGTGGGTGAGGAGCGGTTTGTCTGGTGGGCCAGTTCTGCTGTTCTGAAGACTCAGATTCTAACGCTGCCAGTGATTTAGGAAGCATGGAATGCCTTGTCTCAGGTCCTGTTTTTGTTTAAAATTCTTAGAGTGGTTTTTGTTTCCTGTACAAAGAAGAGGCAGGTCCTATTATTATCTTGTTTTATGAGTAAGGAATCTGAGGCCCAGAGAGTTTGACTTGTCCAGATCAGGGAGCTGGTAACAGTCAAGTTGGGGCCTGAGCTGAGGGGGGCTGTAAAGTCAGCCCCCCCAATTACTTTGTTGTGTGCCAACCTTAAGGCAGAGAACACTGATTCTGACAAACGGGAATGAAGCCCATAGGCTCAAGACAGAAGTTAAATGGAGAAAAGAAAACGCTGACAGGGAATACTGGGACCATCCTCCCGGCTCCAGTGGCAGCAGCCCATGAGAAGGCATCAGGAGATAAAATGGGAAGGTGAGGGTCTGGACATCTGTGACGGGCCAGGCATGGTATGGTGCCTTCTTATGGTTATCCCACTGAACATCGTTTAATCCTCACAGGCAATCTAAGGTACAAATAAGTGTCCCCATTTCACAGGTAGAGAAACTGAGGCTCAAAGAGGTTAAGTACCTGGCCTAAAGTCATGAAGCTGGAGAAAGACAGGCAGGACTGGAACCTAAGTGTCTGGCTCCACTACACGTCGCAGTCTCTGGAGGCTCAACTGGGGAGAGAACAGCTTTGCCCCTTGCAGGAGGACTATATGTCTGGGGTACAGGAAGACACCTCCCAGATCTGCACTACATCTAATGGACTGTCAGCTAAAAGGAAGGAAAGCTTGCAGGTGGCAGAGGGAGCTGGAATGCCATGGGGGGAGAAGGTGGCCACTTGGACCCGGGCTGGAAGCCAAGTGTGCCAGCTTCCCCACCGCAATCATCTCACTTCTGGGATTCCTGTGGGGATGCTACTCCTTGCCCTCCAGACCCTGCAGCTCAGTCCAGGGGCCCATGCCCTCCTGCCCATTGCTCTGAATCGGTGAGCAGCCATGATCATGCCCAGATGGGGCTGAGGCAGCTGTGGAGACACCTTAGACAGCCGGGCTCCTGGGAGCTGGGCAGTGACTCAGGCAGACACCGAGAGAAGGAGGGGTGACTCCCTGCTTGTGCTAAAAAGACAAAATAGTAAGTAAAAACAGCAGGATATAATGTTGTTAAACTAGATCATCTCGATTCTAAAATTAAAAAAAGAAAAAGAAAAAGTACAAAACTAAAATTATACCATGTTCTTTCAACTGTCTTTTAAAAATTTTTTCTGAATTTGAAAAACTATTTCATATGAACATGTATTATTGTGTGTAATGAGAAAAAGATTATATTTTATTTTATTTTATTTTATTTCATTTTTAAAAAATGACCGGTAAGGGGATCTTAACCCTTGACTTGGTGTTGTCAGCACCACACTCAGCCAGTGAGCAAACCGGCCATCCCTATATGGGATCCGAACCCAGGGCCTTGGTGTTATCAACACCGCACTCTCCCGAGTGAGCCATGGGCCAGCCCGAAAAAGATTATATTTTGAAAGTAAGGCTTGATATTTCTAGGCACACATAGAATCAGCTTCCTTCTTCTTTCTCCATCAAATCCTTCTCTTCCCTTCCTCAAGCGCCCTCATGTTGACAAGCTCCCACTCAAGCTTGTCGATGGGAGAGGGTGAAAGTCTGGGCCCTCCCGCTGACATGCAGCCCAGCGGTTCCTGCACAGGCTGCCTACTCAGGAAGAAGACTCAAGGCCTGAATCTGACGCCACCTCCTCTCCCCCACCTCCCGCCCTCAGGGCCTTCCTGGACCAGGCGTGGGAAGATCAAGGCTTGACCCTGCACCATCTGGGCCAAGGTGGCCACCAAGCCTCCGGAGGTCTGCCTGGAAGCCAGAGGCACCCTCCCTTCCCAGGTCAATGCCTTCTCCTGGCAGCTGTGCTACTGTGCTGGCCACAGCATCAAGATACAGGTGCAGTGATCAGGAAGAGGGCTCAGTGGCCCCCCAGCACAGCTCTCAGTAGGGCAAGCAGGGCTAGCCTGCCCTGTCACCTGCTCAGCACCCCCTTTCTCTCCTCCCCATCCCCAATCATCAGTGAGATATGGTGACCACTGAAGCCCCTTTAGTTGGTTTGGGGGGCGGTGGTCTAAACCTAGGCTCCTATGGGAAAGGGAACAAAAGAGAAACAAGAGCCTCCTGGGTGAAGGTGAGAGGGGTCCTGAGATGGGTGTGGCCTCTGAGCTGTCTCTGAAGTGCCTGACAGAGGCCCTGGTGTGCACTTTCTTCCAGGTTACAAAGTGTGTTTGGAGTCATCATCTTACCTGACCTCCAACAGTCCTGTCACGGTTGGGGTGATGACTGTCCCCGTTTTACAAACGAGGACACTGAAGCCAAGTGGATGAATAGCCTGGGCAGGATGACACAGCTAGCAGTGGTGAGACAGGGTGGGGGTCCGAGGTCAAGGCCTGATCCTTTGCACAACTCCCCGCTCCTCCTGACGTCTGAGCTCTCGGCTCCTGGCCTGCTCCAGGGACAGGGGCTCGGACGGGGGAGACCCTCTTGGCCCCAGAAGCTCCTCCAGTCTTCCCTCGCCCATCTCCTGCAAGAAGGCTCAGTGCCCCTCAAAGGCCTTGGCTTTCTCTGCTCCCTCCAGCCCTCGCCCTTGTGGAGGACCTCCTGATCCTTCCCTGATGAGAATGCTCCACCTTTGAGGCCCAGTTCAACTCTGCTTCCTCCAGGCAGCCTTCCGGGAGCACCCCCAGGCCTCCGTGGTCTCACCTCCCCTCAACTCCTGCAGCACTCACTTGTTCTCTCCTGAGCTCTCTGCCCAGCAGTCAGTGCTAAAGAGAACATGATGTGTCCCTGCCCTCACTGAGCTCATTCTAGAAGGGGAGAGAGAAAGGCCTTGACTGAGGCATTATGACACATGGTGTGTGAGAAGGGCTGCCGCAGTGGCAGGGCTCACAGATGAGGGGCACTGGAGTGCCCAGGGAGGTTTCCTGGATGAGGACGGAATCAGCTAGGTCACTCTCCTCAACCAGGCCAGCGAGGCCTGCCATGTGTGGTCCTTCCTAGTGTGACAGCTTCATACTGCTGAATTTCCCATCACTTTCACCTCCAGCCCCTACATCTTTTCCTCAGTTCCTGGAGCATGCCACCTTCCCTCCTGCCACAGGGCCTTTGCATAGGCTAGTCCCTTTGCCTGGAATGTTTCTCCTGCCTCCTAGTTGACTCATCCTTCTACTTGTTAATCTCAGCTCAATTTTTGCTTCCTTAGGGAAGTACTCCAGGCCAGGTCAAGCACCCCTGCACATCCCATGCCTCAGAGCATCTTGAGAGGCAGACAGTGTAGCATTTAAATGTGGGTCCAAATCCTACTGGGTCCAAATCCTGCTGCTGCTGTTTACTAGCTCCATGTCTTTGGGCAAGTTTGTTAACCTCCTTTTGCCTCAGTTTCCTTATCTGTAAAATGGAGATGTTAATAGCATCTACCATATTGGGTGGATGTGATGATTAAGTGAACCAGTTCACATGAAACATTTAGAACACTGCCTAGCACACAGCAATGGCTCAGTAAAGTCAAACATGACTTTCCTTATTGGTCCCTAGAACATTTGAAGTTCATTAATGGGACGATGTAGCAAAAGGGCCAACTCCCCCAGTGAAGGGAAAGCTCCCTGATGACAGTCCAGGGCTGTGTTTACCGATTATTTTCTCTGCTGTGCTGGGTAGGGCTGAGCACTTTACAAATGTTGGTTGAAGAAAGGAAAGACTGGTAGTGGGGTTGGGGTGGGACACATATGGCCCCTGTGGTCTCGAACCCAGAGTGCTGTGGTTGGAGTGGATCCTACAAATCCTCTAACCTAAGCCCCTCCTTCCACAGATGGGCAAGGGAGCTGCTGGCTAACATTTCCCTGGGCTTCCAGTCTCCCAGGGGCTGGGCAGCCCCTGCCCCACTCTCTCTCCCCTTGGGTCTCTGCCCTAAGCCTCCTGATGAAGGACATGGTGAAATCTCAGACTGAGGCATTCATTTCTGTCTTCATTTAGAAAAAACAAATGTAGCACATCTCATATCTGAGTGCTGTGGAGCAAATACATGCACTGCAACTGGGCGAAGCTGCAGGCTCCAGTTCGATCCTGAGTTATTGCTATAATTCTCGTCTCCGTGGTAACAAGTCCCGACTAAGCCTTCAGCCAGCAAGACTGGGCATTGCTCAGCTGTCATCAGAGGCCCCCTGGGCTAGGATGCCGGCAGTGTGATCTCTCCCCAGCCTCTTTCCTGACATTCCTCTGCAAGAGTCTGGAGTGGGCAGGGAGGGAGAGCAGGGGAGGGGAGCACAGGGATTCAGCAATGGCAGAGGCTCGGGTCCTGGAGTCAGCCCCAGCTAGAGCCAGGATGAAGGCTGCCAGCAGACAAGTGCCACCAGCAGGAGCAAGGGGGCAGAATGCTGCTGGGTGCCATCCCACCCCACCTCTTGCTGCTGCTGGCATGGACTCTGATTGACCAAGGCTCTACAGCCAGGAGGCTGAGCCCTAGTCCCACTCAGACCCAACCAGCTGATGACGCGTTGATGTTTGGATAGAGCCAGCCTTGTCTGAACACCTGCTCTCTGCTGGTACCAAGCTAGGAACTGGGGAGGAAAGGTCGATAACATATGGCCCTGCCCTGAGTGAGCACACAGTCAGGTGGGGGAGACCCTGAGCAAGATGTTGGTAGACAACCAGATCTAAAGTCACAGACGCACTGTCCAGTGGAAACAGCAAGACGCAGACAGCACATGGAGAATGCTACCTCCTGTGCGTGTGCCTGACTGGAGCGAGGTTTTCTCTGGAAGGATCCGCAGAAATGTTGGCAGTGGTTGCCTTTGGGGGGGCGGTGAAGTGGCAGCAGGAGCAGGGTGAGGAAGACTGACTTTCCACTATATTCTTTTTATTGGTTTTTGAATTTTGTACCATATGCATATCTAAGCACTTCAAACAAAACAACAAAACCAGAAGGAAAAACAGCATCACGTGACAAGGGTTGTGATAAGTGTGTGAACTATGTAGTACTAAGTGCCCAGAGAGGAGGAAGGGACAGCTCTGACACTGAGCGACTCTCCTGTCCTCTCAGGACCTTGGTTTCTTGTCTATACAGTGTGTGTGTGTGTGTGCGTGCATGAGTGTGTGTGTGCATGAGTGTGTGTGTGCATGAGTGTGTGTGTGACACATGTGAACCTGCTTGTCTGCCTCTCTATCGATGTGTTTTTGGATGTGTGGATCTAGTGGGTCAAATGTGTCCCTCCAAAATGCATGTCCACCTGGAACCACAGAATGTGACCTTGTTTGGAAATAGGGTCTTTGCAGATGTAATTGTTTTGGTTTAGATGAGGTGGCCCCTCAATCCAATAACTGGTGTCCTTAAAAGGAGACAACACGAGGACAGAGGCAGAGGTTGGAGTGATGCACATACAAATCAAGGAATGCCAGGATTGCTGGCACCACCAGAAGCTAGGAAGAGGCCACCACGGATCCTCCTCTAGAGCCTGCAGGGGGAGCAGGGCCCTGCCAATACCTTGATTTCAGACTTCTAGCCCCAGAACTGTGAGGGAATAAATTTCCATTGTCTCAAGCCACCCAATTTGTGACAATTTGTAACATCTGCCCTAGGAAGCTAACACATGGTTCCATGCATGTGTTTGTATGTTTTGAGGTGTGTGTGTCGATGTGTTTGTGTGTGTGTGTGTGTGTGTGTGTATCTGTGTATGTTTTGGAGAGTATTTGGCTGGGCTTGGGAATGCGCTTGGGACTATAATTTGGGATTTGGGTGCTTGTGGGGGGGTCATGCAAGTTTATATGTTTATATGTGTGCAAGTTGAGTTGTGTCTATGAATTTGTGTATGTGTGTATATTTGTGTGTTTCAGTGTGTGTGTGAGCATATGTGCATGTAGCCAACAATCTCTGGGCTCTTCCTCGGCCCTGTCTTCCCAAAAGTCTGCCTGGGGGCTCCTGCTGTAGCGGTTGGCCTCAAGGGATGCTGGCCACTGGCAGAAGGGACGGAATAGACTCAAGGCCAGACTGGAGCAACATCCTCTCTGGTCTAGGGCCACCTGGGAAAGGGGAGGGGAATATAAAAGGTGTCTGCAGGAGAAGTGCCCCCATTATACCTGCTCTGTCAGCAGAATCGTCTCAAGCTCAGGAGTGTGGGCCCCGCCTAAGAGCCTTCTTGGAAGCCTACAGCAGAGCAGAGTCCCCCCAGAGAGATTTTATCTCCTCTGCTCTTTGGGGTTTGTTCAAGGGAAAATGAATGTGAGTTGCTTTGAAACAATAGAGCAGTGGATCTCAAACTCTAGTGGGGCAGCATTACCTGGAGGGCTCATTACACCGCAGATTGCTGGGCCCTGCCTTGGAGTCTGATGCAGCAGGTCCAGGATGGAGCCTGAGAATTTGCAGCTCTAACAAGTTCCTGGTGATGCTGATACTGCTGGACTAGGGGACCATGCTTTGAGAATCACTGCACTGGACCATATAACAGGAAATGGAGGTTCCTCTTCGGTCCCTCATCTGACCCCCAGACCTGGGTGTGGGCAGCCTGGCCTGTTAGGAGAGTTCCTGGAAAAGTCAGGCCTGGCTCTCTTAATCTGATTCTCTCAGAGTGGCTCTCCCAGCCTCCCACCTGTCACTCATAAACTCATTTATTCAGCAAAGTATCGTCCAGACTCTATTCCCTACACTCAAGGTGCCTACGGTCTAGCATAAGAGTCTAGTGAGTACTCAGACCCCTAAAGAGAGAGTAATAGGGCTGCAGAAGTGCACTCCAGAGGTCTGTTCAATGTGTGCTGGGAGCACAAGGGAGGAGCACCTGCCTCAGCCCTGGGGAGTCCAGGAAGGCTGCCTGGAGGACGTGCTAGCCAGGGCAGCTCTTACAACATGGATCACCATGAGTTGAGGGCTTACTGGCCCGCTGCTATGTGTCTTAGCACAGCAGAGTCTGCAAGCATGAGCGTTTTTAACCCTCCCAACAACCCCAGGATGGGAAGCACTATCGCTGACATGAGATTTGGGCTTCAAGCAGCCACATTCCCAGCCTGAGGGCATATGGGCCTCCTACCATGTGGAGAACAGAAGCAGGACATTCCAGGCAGAAACCAGGCATGCACAAAAGCCAAGTGGGAGGCAGGACAAGTCGTGGGCCCAGACTGTATTCAGGCTTTGCCCTGGGCAAATTCAGGTCCCCCAGATGGAAATGCACTGCCCCTCAGGGACAGTAGACACGGGAAGGAGACCAGGTCACAGCCTGTCCCTGGGCTCTGTCCCTGGGGCTCTGGCCCCATATGTCTAAATAGGGCAGGAGCTGCACTGGCTGCCTTGGGGGCTCTCTGAGCCCAGCTGCTCCAGTGATGGGTGGGAGCCAGATGGCAGAGGCTGCAGGTCTGGCTCACAGGGCCTCACAGGGGGCACAGAGAGCCCAGAACACGAGGGGCCTGAGAATCATGTGCTACCCTGGTGGGAGCTCTCTATTTATAGATCCGCCTGTGATGAAGGTTAGCTGAAGGGGGGCTGAGCACTGAGGGGTGAAGACTGGCACAACCTCCATGACTTATGGTGGCCCCCATACCTTAGCCCCAGACAGTCTCTGTGTGGCCTCCTCAACTGTGGCACAAGCCCCCAGGACAGGCGCCAGCCTCCTTCTGACCTTGCTCTTACCCCTTGGGTGGGGGTGGGGTGGGGTGGGGTCAGGAAAGCTTCTCTGATCCAACCTGAATCCAGAGGACGGAACCAGAGAAAATGAGCTCCAGTTGCAGCAAGAGATATTACAGTTAGACACAAAGAAGCACTAGCCTGGGATGCTGAAGGGAGTAGTAGCTATTTCTGGGCACTCATCTTTCAGTCTGTGACAGTCTATCTGAAAAAAAAAAATGCTGGGGATTTTTCTCTCCCCTTCCTTCACTAGCTCCTCTGTTGTATCTCACCTACAGTTTACTTTCCTCTCTCCCTGCTCGTCTTCCACTTCTGCCTTCCTTGTCTAAGTGGGCCAAAGGATCTCCCGGCTTGTCCCAGTGTCACTGGAGGCCTTTGAGCCTGGATACAATTCAGACGTGTTAGCTGAGTCCTACACCAGCTGGAGGTGAAAGGGCCCAGGCCCTGTCCAGGGCACTTCCAGCCAGGTGGAGAACCAGACAGTTAAACAAATGCCTAAACCCAAGGAAGAAATGGCCATATGATGAGAAAGATACCAGCCAACGTTGTAGGGTCGGAGACCACAGCTCCAGGGGCCTGGGCAGGCTTCAGAGAGGTAGCATTTGGAGGGCAGGTGAGATTTCTGTGCTGACAGAAATCAGTGGGGACAGGGGCAGTCTGAGCGGAGGGGACAAATAAGTAGAGAAGGGAAGTAGAGTGTGGAATATTCCAGAAATAGCCGGCAGGCAGGCTTGGCTGCAGAGGTGAGGTGAGAAGGGTCTGGTGAGATAACAGGCAGGTTGGGGTCAGTCCATGACACCCTGAATCTCAGGCTGAATGATTTGCACTTAATTGTGTAGGCAGTGGGGAGCTATGGAAGGTTTTGGAGGAAAGGCATGATATTATCTCAGCTGGGACTAGAAGGGCTTCTAGATTTCATTTCTGTCCTAGGAGCTCATGAAAAGGACCTGGCCCTGATTCCAAGCCCCCAGGCCTCTCAGGGGAATCTGAAGGGGAGCAAATAGTTTGTGTGTCTCAAATGTTACCTTTACGGTGAGGTCACCCTGATGACCCTATTTAATAACACAGCTCCTCTGGCACTCACGATTTCTCTTTCCTGCTGTTATGTTTTTATTTTCCCCATTGCACTTATCTCCTTCTAACACACCTCTCCCATGGTTTATGTCTGCCCCCACTCTCATCAGAACGCAGGCCCCATGAGGACAGAGTCCATGTCCGTTTCACTTGCTGCTGAATACCCACTGCCTGGCACAGTGACCAGAATCTCAACACATGCATTCATTTGTTGAACGAATAAAGAGAAAAATATCACCCTGCAGGAACCAGCTTGATCTGGTTTGCTCCCTCCCTGTCACTTGACTCCTGGCTTCCTGGGCTCGGCAGTACCCAGGCTTCCGAGTGGAAAATCTCTAAGAAAACCAGACAGCACTGTGATGCTTCCCTCCTGTGCCTCTCACCCTTGCCAGGAGTCTGGGAAGATCTGTAATGTTCCTCCTTCCCTCCCCTGCCAAAAACCACCACTATTTTCCTTCATCTTGGTGTGGAGACTAGGAGAGGACAATTTCACCTACAACAAGCAAGAGGTTTGCGGGATTGAGGCAGCTCCACCTGGCAGCCTGGAAGAAAACCCCAATGGTCTGATCAGAATAACTGCAAGTTACCTATACAGCTCTGGGAATTTTGTTCCATTTTGGCCTCACACCAACCCTATGAACCAAGTGTACCTTCCCCTTAACACGTATGGAAAAATAGAGGCTCAGAGAATTTCACTGCATGGCCAAGATCTCCCTGTCAGATGAGGAACCTGGTTTTAAACTCAGGTCTGTCCTAGTCCAACCCAGTGCTCATTTACCCACAGTTCATGGCCTCTCTGCTGCCAGAGAAGCAGCTGGGACACAGGATGTGGAGCTTGCTGAGTGCTCTGTCCGAGGGGCCAGATCATGGGCGGTCTCTGCTGAGACCATTTATTTTGTTACTCATGCAACAAAATGTCCTAAGCTATGGGAGCCCGAGGTTTCTGCCACCTCCCACTGATGAATTAAGACAATGACTTCACATCTGCTGCCTGACCTGAACTCCTCAGAGTATGCGTTATAACTGCAGTCACTGCCTGTTCTGGTCTATGGCCGGGTGTCCTCTCCTTACTCTGATGTGTACCACGGCTGGAGTTCAAAATAGGGCTCTCTGCATTTGCAGTCCCAGCAGATCCAAGGGAAACCATTCCTACTATGTGCAGATCCGACACGCTATATCCTGGTGTGTTCATGGTGGGCTATGTCGGGGAGGCAGGGGAGCTTGGATCAAACTGCCAGCTGTGGAGCTGTAGGTGGCTGCACTTCCATTCTTTAGGAACTCATTCCACCCTCTCTCTCAATGAACATTACTGATTCCTTATTATGTGAAAGGTAAACAATATGTAGTTTCTGCCTTCAAGGATCTTAAAGGGTAGGTAGAGAATAGTCATTGAATAGGCAACAGGGAGCCATGGATGATTGTAGAGCAGGGGAGTGAGATGACTGCAATATGCTTTAGGGAGGTTAATCAGGCAGCAGAGTGTGGCTGGGAGAGAGCAGGCTTTTGTAAAGATCGGAGCTAATGTGGTAAGCACTTACTGGGTGCTAGGGGTTGTTTCGAGAACTTTATACAGTATTAACTTAATCTTCCCAGTAACCCTAGGGTACAATTGTTATATCCATTTTATAGATGAAGAGACTGAAGTACATAGAGATGCCATTAGTAGGTGGTTAAGCTGGGATGTGAAGCCATCTGGCTCCAGAGCTTGAGCTTTTGACCACTATTTGATGCTGCCTGTCACAGTGATCTAGACCAAAGGAACAAGGGTCTGGCACAGGGCTCGAGCTTTGGGCATGGCTGGAGGGACGGAAGTGGCTAAGTCTTCTCACCCTGGAGGGCTCACCCAAGAAAGGAACAGGAAATCATAAGGGAGACATGGACATCAAGTACTTTGCTGAGGCCAGGGAGGGAGGAGGCAGCTGAACTTAGAAGGGCTGTCTGAAGTCAAAGGTTTCCTGTGCGATTTTGACAACATTACATCTGGTTCCTCTGAGATGTTCAGCTATAACATTCAAAACTATACTATTGATATAAGTAATGTGTGAGAAGTAAAAAGAGATTACAATTGAATTATATCATTAAGATCCTTTCCAGCTCTAGCAGTCTATGAGGATAACATCTGTCTTAATCCTTTCCCAAGGAAAAAGTGTCAAGACATAGAGGACTCCTGGAAGAGCTGTGTCTGGCTGGGTTCTGGACTTGCCTCAAACCAGGGTCAGCTGGGCAACAACCACTCAGGGGACCCAGCTAGAAGCTCAGCCTGGGGAGTTTCTAAGGGGCAGAGGGTATCCTAACCAAAGCCCCTTTCCCAGCCTCAGGAGCCAGGGTCACCTGGGATAGTGCCATTTGGAGAGGGGACTAGGCCCTTCTTTCCCCTCTTGTCAGGCTGGGTTTAGAAGGGTTTAGGGAGGGCATTTGCCCAAGTGCTGACTGGAGAACCAAAGGCATGGGGATGGCCACATTTCCCAGGCTTGAGGGAGGAGCTGGCACTAGGTCTTAGCCCTGATGGGTGGGATAGCAACCGAGGCACCTACCTGGAGTGGCAGGTGAGGTCTGGGGCTCAGGCTGATGGGCTGTTACTGGGTCTTCCTGCCTCTTGATCAGTCCCCAGAAAAAGTTGCTTCTGAGTGGCACAGCCGCATCGCCGCTCGATTCCTGACCACAAAGGTGGATCCTCCAAGGCTCTACAGCACAGGGACAATGGAACACTCTCAGTGCAGGCAAGTATGGATCTCAGTCCTCCCTACCTTCTTGTGGCCCCTCCCAGGCCCAACATGCTTGTCAGCATCTTCCAACAAGGCCTGCCTCACGGGAGCTCTGGTGGGGTGAGATGTAACCCATAGACACCCCTGACCATCAGTCTGCCCTCCACCTCCAAATATAGGCCAGTGAATGCCCACCCCTGGGGTGGGTGAGCTGGGGAGCTACCATTCATCTCAGCTGAGCAGGGGACTGGGGACAGGACCATGGGTGGAGCACTGCATTAGGAGTCCAAGAGGTCCAAGTCACTTGCCCCTGGTGAGGTGGAGCACCCCACTTTCCCTCACTGGGGTGGGAGGCTTCAGCCTAGATGCACAGAATGCCAGCAGGGCTGAGCTGAGGGAGATCAGAGGGGGCCATAGGCATCACCTACCTCAGAATCACCTGAGAGTGGGGCTTGCTAAAATGCAGGTTTAAGGCCCTACCCTAGCCCACTGAATCTGAATCACCAGGAAGTGCCTGGGAATCTGTATTTTAACAGGTTCCCATGTGGATGCACGTGAAGACAGACTCAGTGGACTACATGCTGGGAAAAGCCAGAGAAGTCCAAAAGAGAACAGGGGTGGCCATATTTGTATCAGTCAAAAACTATTACAAGAGACAGAGAAAGACATTGTATAATGATAAAGTGTCAATTCACCAGGAAGATATAAGATTATAAATACATATGTACCTAACAACAGAGCACCCAAATATATGAAGCAAACATTGACAGAATTGAAGGGAGAAATAGATAGTAATGCAATAACAGTAGGAGATTTCAATACCCCATTTTTTTTTTTTTTTTTTTTTTGGTCTTTTGTCTTTTTTCCGTGTCCGGCAACGGATCGCAACCCTCAGTGTTGCCCCCGTACCGGACCGGGGACCGGCAACGGGATTGCAAGCCTCGGTGTTGCACCCGCGCCTCACTCAGCCAGTGAGCGGGAGCCGGTCTGTATGTGGGATCCGAACCCTCGGACGGGAGCGCCGCCGCGCTTCCCAAGCGGCGCACTATCCAGTGCGCCACTGGGCCGGCCCTCAATACCCCATTTTAAATAATAAATAGAACAACCAGACAGAAGACAGTAAGAAAACAGAGAACTTGAACAAAACAATAGGCCAATTAGACCTAACAGACATATTCACAACACTCTACCCAACAGCAGCAGAATATGTATTCTTCTCAAGCACATATGGAATATTCTCCAGGATAGGTCATGTGTTAAGCTACAGGTAAAGAGTATAGAACAGTGTCCACACATGGGAAGTACTATATGTTGGCAATTACTATTATTATTACTGCATATTAAATGTACTTTGTTCCTTTGATCTGTGAGCCAGTTCTATCATTTGACAAATATCTACTACTACGTATCAGGTCCTGTTCCAAGCGCTGGGGAACCAGTAATAAGAGCTGTCCCACTCTCTCTGGTTAGACTTAGTTCTAGTTATTTTTAGCATTTTTACTGTTATTGTAAATGTTTTTTCATTATATTTTAAAAGAAACTAATGTTTCTATATAGACAAGTAATACATTTTTGTTTCTAGTATTTATTACTAGTCATCTTAGTATATTCTTTTATTATTCATAATAGTTTTTTTTTTCAGTTGACAATCGTGTTGTTTTTTTCTCTACATGGTCAATTTTATCATCTACAATTTTGATAAATTTTCCTGTTTTATGACTTGTTTTTTCAAATTTTACATTGGCTTGTACTTCCAGAGAAGTGCTAAGGAATTAAGGTAGTGGTAAGCATTCTTTCCTTATATGTGTTTATGTCTATACACACAGACACACACACACACACACACACACACACAGAGTCATGTTAAGCAATATCCATCTATTCTTACTAAATAAGAGTTAAAATTGGGGACATATGTTGAATTTTATCAAATGCCTTTTAGGCATTTTTTAGCTTCTATGGAGCTGTTTATATGATGTTTCATCTCTTTTGAACTATTAGTTTGCTCAATTATCTTAACAGCTTTTCTAATATTGAATCTATATTTCTTGAATATACCCCACTTGCTTGTGTTGTATTAATCTTTTAACAGAATGCTGCATGATTCTGTTTATTGTTATTTAATTTATGAATTTTGCACCAATCTATACTTGAGGGTTTTTTTGTTTTAGTAATTTACTCATTTTTCTCTACTGCTATCTTTATCAGTCTTTGGTATCAATGTTGTGCTGCCTTCATAAAATAATTTAAGATCCCTCCTTCTCTGTGATCTGGTGTAGTTGGTACCAATGTCTAAATAACATTGAAATTAGGTTCTCTTTGAAGGTTTGAAAGAAATTAGAAGCTGTCTAAACCTGGGATTTTGGGGAGGAGAATTTTATGAAAATTCAGTTTCTTCTACGATTATTGGTCTGTTTGGGTTTTCTAGTTCTTCTGGGTTCAAACTGATGATTTACATTTTCCCAGAAAACTATCTGTTTCAATTGGTTTTCAACTGAATTTGCATATAGTTAAACATAGTATCCTTTAAGAAGTCTTCCTATTTTCTATCAGTGGCTACTTTCTCATTTTAATGTTAAGTTTTATATATTTGCCTCATTCCTCCTCCAACTGCCATTAGATTAGCAAGGCTTTTTAAAAAATCATCAAATTACACATGAGTTTTTCCTTAGGATCCTACTTTTTATGTACACAGCCCAGAAATAGAGGAGATGAAACCAGGGACGGGGATGAGCAGGTGGCAGGGTAGGGGAAGCTTGATAAACACAAGCCATTCAACAAACTTTTCAAAAGTGCAAAGAGCCTGCCCACATATTGCCTGGCCTTGAATACCCTACACTTCCTTCTCCCAACTCCTCCACCCCTAGTTAAACCCAACAACTCCCACCCATCCCTCAACACCCAGCTGTCACCTGCTCTTTCACCCGTCCCTGACTCCACAGGGAGAAGTCAGTGCCTTTCCTCTGACGCCCAGATTACTTTTTCTTTATTTCAAAAATTTTTTAAAGCAAAAATGGTAAAGAATAAAACTGACTGAATTAAGAAATATTAACAGTCATTTTTGCTTCAAATCTTTTTTGTTAATAGAATGTTACTGACTAATCAGAAGTCCTTCCTTTTCCCCTTTCAGTCTCAGCTCCTTCTCTTTCCAAAGACCACCACAAGCATGAACTTGGTAGGTATCACAACACGTTTGTATCCATATATCATAAATAGTATTGTTTTGTGATTTTTATTAAAATTAAATGTTCACTAATGGTATTATTGTGAAATTATTTTCTGCAACATTGTTTTTGAGATTTATTCATGTTAGTACAGAATATGTGTGGGTGTACGTATCAGCTTTATTGAGGTATAATTTACATAAAATAAAATTCTCCAATTCGACATATTTTAACTACTGCATAATATCACAGTTATAGTTGTATATTTCGTTATTGTAGATATCGTAGATATTGAGGTTGAGATCTCCTTTTTGCATTTCAAACATTATTGCCCTTGATATCTTTGGAACTGTCTCCTTATGTGCATGTATGAGTTTCTCTAGGTAATTATACACCTAGGTGTGAAACCATTGGTCATAAAGTATGTACACTGTCAGCTTTACTAGCCCTTGCCAGAATGTCCCCAGGCATCTTCTACTGCCATTACTATAGAATATTATTATTATTCTCAAGCTGTTGTCATTATCCTATTCCTTGCCTACCTGCCCCTTTCCCCATGAATTAGCAGAGGACACATGTGTGACTGACATTCAGTGAACATCTGGAAAATGATGAGCTCACTGTCTAGCAGAAGAGACAGACTCAATGCAATAAAGGCATTGAAGGTCTTCGAGACCTGTTCTGGCTGAGATCCAGGGCAGGCTTCACGGAGGAGGCAGCATTTGAGTTGGGCTTTGAAGGACAGGGAGACTGAATAGGTGAGGATGGGGAAGAGAACAAGGACTGGGATGGGAGGAGGAGGTGGATCAGACAGTCCAGGGCATGGGGCAGATAACAATCTTTTTGATATGTCTTGATTTGCCAGAGTAATGGTTCTTAGCCAAGCTGGAGGTGAGCTGGGCAGAAAAGCTGGGCATGTATATTTAGGAAAAACTTCAAGGTGATCTGACACATGCCCCGTCCTTACACATGAAGAGCCTTTGAGCAAGAACCACAGTGTGTGGGAAGGGGCCTTACTGGATAAGGTTGTTTGAGCTTAACTGGAGATGAGTCTTCGAAGGGCAGGCTCTGGAGAGCCAGTGAGGATGCACCAGGTCAGAGCTGGGTTCAAGGTAACCCACCCAGTAAGAAGGCAGGAGAGCCTGCATTCCCAGCCTCTGGAATAAGGCCTACGTCAGAAAGCCTGCTCTTCCCAACTTCTTTCCCTCCTCTGGGTCTGGGAAAAAGTCAGGGCTTTTCTGGCCTGTGTTTCCTCCCCAGACCCACAGGAGAGCACTGGGACTGGGGCTCCTCCTGCTCCTCCACTTTGCAGCTCTGTGTCTGGGCCAGGGACCTGTGCATAGCTCCCTGTCCCCTCCATCCTGATCACTCCAAGCAGGGAAAGCTGCACGTGCCTGGGCCAGGGCCCCGAGGAGCCCCCTATGGAGTGTGGAGCCTGGGCCTTGCTGTACCGAGTGGCTCAGCCCCTCTGAGCATGGGCGGGGGTGGGGTGGGAATCCTATCCCTTCCGTTTTCCCTGCTCTTATGACAGGAGCTGTCCTTCAGCAGAACCCTGCTCTGGGCACCCTGCCCAGAGTGAAGGGGAAGGGGAGAGATGCACAACCTTCACTTGCAGGTCCTTTTGTCTTAAGCAACTTCAGCAAAACCACCAGCAATAGGAGGTGAGCTCAGGGTATGTCAACTGTGCCCAGGCAGGACGACTCACAGTCAGTCCACTGCAATCAGACCTTCCGTGGGCCCAGTTTGGGTCCTGCTGCTGCTGCTGTGTGTGTGTGTGTGTGTGTGTGTGTGTGTGTGTGTGTGTGTGTGTGTGTGTGTTTGTGGCTGGAGCCTGAGCTTTCTCATCTATTGGGTGGGCAACTCAAACCTGCTCTAGCTCTCTCCTTGAGTGTGGAGAGGATTAAAAAGTAATGACAAGGAACATGAGGCTGCTGAGTGGCACCAACGTCTTGGGCCAGGCTCACCATTCAGGCTATTATTCTTCTGGTGCCTGAGAAGCTCTCCCAAGCCTGGCCTAGTTCACAGGCCTGGACATACCAAGCTCCGGCCCAGGAGGGATCCCTGGCCCAGCAACAGCTTGTCGTACTGAAGGGCACCCCCTCCTCCACACACCCTCTGGTGTGAGAACCACCCCAGTCCTCAGGGGTCTGAAGCTTTTTTGAAGGGAACAGCTCAGTTCTAACAGTGCCTGGGGCAATCGGCATTGTTGGTCAGACACTGCTGGACATTGTTGAATGCCACCAAAGCATGGTCAGTCATCCCAGAGATCCTTGGACTGCCAGACAGCAGGGACAGAAGGGGACTCTGTCACCAGGCAGCATGCTGGACATCTTTCTGCTTCCTCCTGTCTATCCTCCCAATGGTCCTGTGGGGTGGGAATTGCTTTGCCATGCAGCCAATGGAAGACTCAGGGAAGTGAGGGAAGCGTAACTGGGTAACGGAGCAGGTGTGAACCCAGCTCCCAAGTGCCCCAGGCAGTATGTCTGCTTGTGACAGGTCTTTCCATGGTCCCACGCCCCCCATAAAAGCACAGTTGATTTCCCCACAGGGCCCTGGTGAGCGTCCAGTTGCCTCTGCTGTGTTTCTAGCCTAGGGCCAAGTCACTGCCACTCAGATGCCTGGGGGCCATGAGGCCTCAACATCAAAACCCCAACAAACGGCCCTATTTCCAGCCAATTGGCCACAGGTCCACCTTGCTCACCTGTACCTCCAAAGATCTTAGGGCCCCTTGCTCTTTGGCTAGACCACAAGGCCTGAGGCCAGTGTCCCTCTGGCTGGACATGGTTTTGCCAAGACCAGCCAGAGTGAGGAGAAGGCTCCTGTCTCAGGGCCACCTTCCTTGGCTAGGCCACTCAGTGATGGGCAGGAGAGAGTTCGGCTCCCCACCGGAAGCTGGCCTGGCCTCTCTGTCTGGTCTTCTCAGGACACCAGAGGCCCTGACTTGCAGGAATGAAGGCCTGCAGGCACAGGGTGTGCCATAACTCACCCAGCCCAGCCCAGCTCTTCCAATCTTGACCGCAGGGCTGGCCGGTTAGCTCGTTGGGAGAGTGTGGTACTGGCAACACCAAGGTCAAGGGTTTGGATCCCCTTACTGGCCAGTTGCAAAAACAAAACAAAACAATCTCGATAGCAGAGTGGAATGGTAGGAAAAGCAGAAAGTGGGGTCAGGACACTAGGGTCTTAGTCTTGGTTTTCTAAATGGGTCCTTGCTTCAATTTCCCCTTTGGGAACATTACTAATGACCAGGAGGAGGCAGGAGGTGGCAGTGGGCCATCCCCTTACCTCCTGCCCTGCCTCTGCATGTCTCAGTACCAGCCCCCAGGTGCGAACAAGAAACTTGGCTGCTTAGGTGCAGATCCTGCCCTAGAAACACAGACATGGAGTTCTGGCTGCAGAGTGCACTTAAGAGCCAGCCTCGGTTGGCCCTGAGCAATCCAGACAGATCTAGAACAAGAACATATCATCCTTCCTGAGCTGCTCACATTCTCCTTTCAGCTCCCCATGCAACCCTACCTTGCACGAGGTGTACCAGCCAACTCATGGGCAAGGATTCAGAGTCCCATTGACACACCCATGCTGATGTCTAAGTTGTGAAAACCACTGCGTTCCCAGGAGAGGGAAGAGGATAGAGCGTGAGGAACCCACTTCATGCAAAGCAAAGTACTAGAAGCTGCAGATCTCTCTTGAAACTGAGTACTTCCCCTAAGCGCTTTCACTACAGCCTTTCCCAGTGCGAGTCTGCCCAAGCCTGAATACCACGTGGATTCCTGCGCCCTGGACACTCTGTGCAAAGAGCTCCCAGCACTTTATGTCCATTATGTCTATGGTTCCTCCACCAGCCACTTCCCAGGAAAAACCAGAGTAGAGTGTCCCTGGGATTTAAGAGCCAGTGGAGAGGATACAGGCCTGCAGGAAGATCCGCTTTGCAGGAAGGATGGGGGAAGGGAAGTCCTCAAGGGTCAAACACGACTTGAAGTGGGTTGGAAAGGGCTGGCCTGCCTTCCAAGCCTGGAAGGGTGCCCTGGATGGCCACAGAGGGAGACGGCATCCTCCTTTGAGGAACAACCACGTTTCCCCCATCATGGCAGGAAACAGATGGTTTCGATCTAGACCAGGATTTCTAGAGTCTCCAGGAATAACACTTCCTGTCTCTAATAAACACCTGACAAGTTTCCAAAGCCTTTCCACCTATCTGAAGAAGATGTTTTCATGTCCAGCTGTCAGGTAGGGAAACTGAGGCCAGAGTGCCAGCCAATAGGGGTTCTTGGTCCAGAACCAGGCTGTCTGCTCTACAAGTCTGATTCTCCTTCCGTGACTTGGGGGGCCCCTCCGAGGCCTGCCCCTGCCTCTGCTAGCCAAGGGAGACACACACCACCAGCTTTCTGGGGCCCCAGGAGAGGAGCCAGACCCACGGTCTCCCTCTGGTAGGATGCGTCCTGTCCCCCCTGACACTACACTGTCACTGACAAGTAGCTGATTCCTATCTGGTTTGCTGGGAACCCCATCCGTCCCCCCAGGTCACCCCAGCAGTTCCTGGTGATCATCATGCTGCCCGCGGCATGCTGTGGAATCACCAGGAGCAGCCTTGGGGGCTGTGTGCCCAGAGGGTGTCTCCGAAAAGCAGCTGTTTCCGAGCCAGACACATGGTGACTCCTTTCACTCGGAATAATGGGCTGGTCAGAGCCTCCCATCCTGAGATGCTGTCAGGGAGAGAACTGAAGTCTCTCTGGCCTGGGTCCCTGCTCTCCAGCTGTGTTCACAGCTGCTGGCATCAGGGCAGGAGGGATATCTAATCTTTGGCTCTGACAGGACCCTCGAAATTGTGTATCCCCTGTGGTGGCATGATGGAAAGTAACCGAATGACTTCCCTCCCCCCTGCAAGCTGCTTCCTTCCCAAGTAACTAGAAAACCTATCTGAAAGGAGGAGAAAATACTGTCCCCTACCACTGACATCCCCCATACCTGTCAGGAGGCATTCACAGCCTCACCTTGCCAGGAGAGAGGAGGAGAGGGAAGAGGCCTCTCCAGTCTGCCCTGTGTGTAGGTAAGAGGCCTGGAGCAACTTGCTGCACCTTCTGTGCCTCAGTTTCCTCATCTGCACAATGACAGTAGCTGGCTCCAGCTCTAAAACACTATAGCTGTCTCCCTGCCTCATTTTCTCTCCAGAGAATGGCATCTGTCCCAGGGAGAAGGAGGACAAGTTGAAGTCAGGAAAATTCACCTCTAAGGGCAACAGACCTAATGGTCCCTGGCTCCTGGGGACAGGAGTTGATAGCCCACAAGGTGACGCTAAGAGAAGGCAGACCCACCACAGGCTTCCCTGGCCCTTTCTGAGCGAAACGTTGTCTTTCTGGAGCGTCACTGGCTGTCCCCCTCACCGCTGTCCTTCCTACACAGCCTGGGAACTTTCACTCCATCTCCATCGAGGCTGATACACAGGACTGACGCTTGGGACTGGGCTGCCCCCTCTGGCCTTCCTCTCCCGGAAGCCAACTCTCATTCCTTCCCCAAACCCACAAGGATAGCACAGGCCCACGGCCCCCTCTGCACAGATGAGCCTTTTCCACCAGCACTTTTCTCCTGTCCCCAGACAATTCTGATCCCTGCAGTGTTCACACCCATGACACCCTGGAGCCCCATGCCGAAGTTGTCACTCCCTGCATTCTCACGGATGAGGAAGGGGGGCACCAGGGTGCGGGGGTCCACCCCAGATTGGACCAGGGGTCTAGAGAGCAAGAAGGCCCTGGCCCCTCCCTAGAATATCATCAGGTGAAGGCAGCTGTAAGGTGACCTTGGTCATGCCACAGCACCCCTGGGCCTCAGTTTCTCCAGGGCCTCCATCAAAACCCAAAGTTTCTCTCTCAAGGCCAAGGTAAGGATAGAGGTAAGAGCCTTTCTTTGGACGCACATGGGGGAGAGGCGGCATCCTTTGCCCCTGGAGCCCAGGAGCCCAGCCCTCCCGCAGCTGCACAGTGGTGACGTTGTCATACCCATAAGAGCGTCGGCGGTGTAGACGGCCCCCTCCCGTCCCAGCCCAGTGAGTGGGCGGCAGGGCCCCGGGGAATCCCTGGGTAGAGGCGGGGGTGGTCCAGAGAAGGAACTCCCACCTGGCTGTCAGGCAGGAGGCCGGGGACCCCCTGGCAAGCCTCCTGCCCACCTCCATCTCCCCATCCATTGAAAATAAGCCACGGCCCTCCCTGGTGGGCACCTCAGCCTACCCTTCCTGGGTACAAGCTGGGGGACAGCCAGCGTGGCAAGGGATTGTGGCGCAGTCTCCCCCACCCCCATCCCTTCCAGTCCGAGGTCCCGGAAAGCAAAGCGGCGAGCAGTCCCTGCCCGCGCCCTCCCCGCCCAGGACCCGGCCTGCGCCCCTTCTCCGGCCCCATCAGTCGCCCCGCGGGCTCACCACGTCTGCGTCCTTGGCGCCACAGCCCCAGGCCAGGTGCTCAGGCCGCCGGGGCGCGGTGACGGGCGACACGCTCCCTACCTGGGAGGAGCCTGCCAGCCGGTCCCCCTCCTCGCCGGCCTGGTGAAGCCAGCCCCACCTGGCAAGGGACTGTCAGAAAATTCCCCTCTGCATCACCGGGGGAGCGGCATCCCGGCTCCTCCCCAGCAGGAGCCAACCCTGGGCCCGCCCCGAGGCTGCTCTGACCTGTCCGGGAACCCAGGCTGGATTATTATATGCAAAGACTCAGGCTCCGCCTCGCAGAGCCTGTCGCTACCAGGAACCATCTGCAAATTACCATTGCAAACGCACAAGGTTGCCGGTCCCTTGCTGCAGGGTGCTCCAGCATCCCTGATGCTCTGGGCCTGGACAGCTGCCTTGCCCATCTGCCCTTCCCCCAAAGTCTCCTCTGAGGCATGTTCCCCTTCCAAGCCCCCCCAATCCTACCAGTCAGAAGCAAGAAAAGACACACGACCCCACAAAGGTAGCTCTGCCCCGCCCAAGGACCGGCTCCTGGCACCAGCCCAGTGGCTGGTACCCAGTTCCGGCTCCTTTTCTCCAGCAAAAGAAAGATCTACAAATTGGCCACAGCCCCGCTGGGGAGGCCCAAAGGAATGGGCTGGGTTATTTCCAGTTTGCAATGGGCTACACTCCTGCAGGTTTTGGAGTTTCATCAAAGTCCCCACTACCCTGGGGCCGGCTCGGTGGCGCACTGGATAGTGCGCCGCTTGGGAAGCGCGGTGGCGCTCCCGCCCGAGGGTTC
>NW_007726251.1:598571-608962 GCF_000696425.1 Galeopterus variegatus
CGGAAAAAAAAAAAAAAAAAAAAAAAAAAAAAAAAAAAAAAAAGTCCCCACTACCCTGCAAGAAACACTGATTTTGACCCTGGGGGCAGGTGCCAGTGTTTGAAACCCCAAAGATCAGTATGTAAAGTACGGGGCAAACAGTCTCTCTCTCCCAGGCAGGGGCCTAGACACATTTATTTAATAGACATTATCCAGCACTTGCAGTACAATAGCTAATGGGAGAGGAGCCACTGCTGAGCAGTCTCTCAAAGTGACTCCCTCTCAACAGTGTTACAGTGGTAAGATGTTGTTAGGGTTGTTAGCAATATGATAAGACCACAGAGGAAGTAGCGTGAACACAAGTTCAGGAGACACGAGAGGAGGGAGTGAGAGGGTAGCTACGCTTTCATGGGTTGGTCCCCCCATAACCAGCAGTACAGCAGCCCCCCCCCATGCACCCCCCACCAGGCCAGTACACCTTGGTTATGTCTCCCCTTGTCAGGCACCTTCCCCTGACATCTCACCCCTCCATTCCCTGTTCTTCTGACTCAGCCACCCCATGAAAACACAAGGATAAGCCAGTAGACAGATTCTGTCAAGGTCTATCCATTTATATTCTCACTCACCCACTCATTCACCATGGGACAGGAAAGCTTTTGAATATCTATTACTCAGTGGCAGTAGGGCATGGTGGTCTGGGTTCTATCCTGGGTCAGCTGTTACTGTGCTGTGCAATCTTGGGTAGCTCACTTGATCTCTCCGACTTTGTTTTTCCCCCTCATGTGTAATACTGAGACGGCTGGGCTAGTTGGGGTCTAAGACCCCTCTGCCCTAACACTCTTATTACCCTGTTCTAGGATGAGGGCTGTTGGGTGCAAAGATAAACCAGATAAATACAAGAGTAATGTTTAAGAACTCTGGCTGCCTGATTTGAGTCCCAGCTGGGCCACCTAAATAAGGGACTTAACCTCTCCAAGCTTCATTTTGTGCATATGTAAAATTGGGGAAATAATAATACTAATCTTAAAGGGCGGTTGTGAGGATTAAATGAGGTCTTGTGCACAGAGGAAGTTCTCTGTCATTATTAGTTGTCGTAGCTGTTGCTATGGTATCCATAGTCTGATGAGAGAGAGTAAACCGGGACAAAAGCAGTTTGTCCTTTGTTGCTCTGCTCGCTCATCACAGAACCCATTGCAGAGCCCAGACCCCACCCGCTCCAGCTCCTGGAGGAGGAGGCACCGACAGGCATTAAGGAGGCGAAATAGAGATGGAGAAGAGGAGGGAGAACCCATGGAAATGCCAGGAGGGCTGTACTGTGGTGAAAGAGATGACCCTGATGTCCCAACCAACTAAACACCGACTACCTCGATGAGTGTCTAGAATATTCTCAGTAAAGGTGCATGGGAATGAATAATGGAGGCTTTTGAAGGAAAGGCCATTTTGGCCTGGGGCACTGAGAACATTTTTCATGCTCTCACTCATGTGGATTGGGGTGGAGTGCTCTTGGCCTGGGTGTCACCTCTGAAAGATTATGCCTGCTAATGTCTTCATGACATTAACCTCCAATGGCTTGTCTGGGAACATAATCCTGAACAATAAAAAAGAAAGAAAAGGACTGTGAATAATCCAAACAGATGGAACTGTCTGACAAAATCAGTTGCTTTTTCTGCACAAGAGCACCTTGTGTCTTCACCTGGAGCCCACCTGCATTTACTCCACACACAATTGCAACAGATCTGGTGTGGCAGAGACTGCTGAGACACAGTAGAGCTTCCAAGGTTCAAACCTGGGTTCATGGTTACACTGCTGGAGACTACATATCCCAGCCCCCTTGCAGCCAGGTGCAGCTATGGACTAAGTCCCAGCTAGTAGGACATGAGTGGACGTGGTACGTTTAACTTCTGGGCCACATCCTTATAGGGAAGCTGCCTGCTGTCCACTTCCTCTTTCCCTTGTGAAGACTGGAACACGGACATGGGGGTGTGAGAGGGGGCAGCTTTTATGATGCTGACCAGAACAACCCCCTAGGGTTGGCCAAGCAACAAGACAGGAAGAACTTCAGTCTCATGATGACCTGGAGAAGAGCCCTGAAGTGCAGACTGCCTTGGACTTTTCCATGGAAGAGCAAAAAGCCTTGTAAAGACACGATCATTTGGTCTCTGTTACAGCAACTGAACTAATAGACTAACTGCTAAGCCTGGCTTCCTGATTTTCAAACACATGGCGATGGGCAGAAGCATATTGGAAGGAGAACGGACTTGTAAAAAAGCAAGTGCAGTGAAAACAGCAAGCAAGAGATGAGAGCAAGAGAGGAGATAGAACTACCATCAAACAAACTCAGAAGTCTGGAGTCCTTTGGTGCAGGGTCATTCCAATAGGCCTTGAGGACATCATTGTATTATAGGGTTGGGTCAGAGGTATGCTCAGAACAGCAATTCTGCATCATTAGGAGGTTACATCATTGAACAAATATTTTATTTTGAAAGGAAAGCAATTATATATTTAAATACAACTATCTAGAAATTATATATAATATTATATATTTATACAACATCATACACAATATATATTATTATATGTTTAGAAAGTATTTTCGATCAAAATGATTAAAATAAAATAAAGTTTGTATGTTAGGGGGAGAAACTTTCAGCATCTAGAAAACTCAGTCATCCAAAATGAACCTTTCCTAAGGGTCAGAAAGCAAGAATTTGATTCATTGATATTTACATTTTCCCTCACTGGATTGTAAATCCTTTAAAGAACAGATTGTGTCTCCTTTTTCTTTTTCTTTCTCATATCTAGCACAGTTTCCTGACTCAATAAATACTTTTAGATGGCTATGGGTACTTTTTAATAGCTATGGGGGTGAAGTCTATGTTACCTTAAATGACAGAGCTTAGGAGGGTCTCACTAGGTGATCTGGAATATTGATCAGTGAAATTGCCTGAGGTCCTGCGCCAGCCTAGTGAAGAGCTACAGGAACACAGCCCTCACAGCCAGGAGTGACGGAGCTCATGGTAGTCCTGGGAACCTGCCTCTTTTATCTAGAAATCATCAGAAACACTCACCCGAGCTCCTAAAGACCTACATGCACAAGGATACTCGTTGCAGAATTGTTTGTAACTGCCCAAATCAAACACAAGTGTGCACAACCTACACAACTGTATGTGGCCTTTCTGCACTGCTCGGATGAGATGTTAGAGAAAACTCAAAATAAGGCCTAGAAAAGTCAGTGAGGTGCTAACTGCCTTTCTCATTGGTTTGACTCTAATGATTTTAGCCCCCAAGACAGGTGAGCCACTCTCTAGTGTCCCTGTGTAGAGCTAGAGCTGGGTCTGGAGCTCACAGATCCCTCAAGCCCGTTTTCCAGACTGGGTTACAAACCCTTCACACGCAGGTCTAAGAGCCAGGTAACATGAAAAAAGGCCCTTGGAGCCTCGGTTGAAGAAAGAGTAGTCTTTATTTCTGCACACACACTTCTCAGAGCTAGGCAGTCCAAAGAGAAACGCAGAAACTCAACTGCTACTGGCAAAGTCCAAAGAAAAACTGAGCAGCTGCCAGCAAAGTAAATATGCTATATTTTTAGATGTGAGCTCTCTGCAGGCCAGCAGTTCCAGGCCGCTTCTCCACACAACTGAACAACACACCAGCATAGCAACAAAACTAAAAAGATACACTGGTGTGCATGTGCACTAATCCACCCCCACACACAATTTGTTTAAAAGAATGTGCTGCACCACACCCAACTGGACCTGAGGTGAGGGGGCCTGACTAAACTATTCTATTTTCCCAACATCCTGTCACCCCAAGGATATTTTTAGATGTGAGCTCTCTGCAGGCCAGCAGTTCCAGGCCGCTTCTCCACACAACTGAACAACACACCAGCATAGCAACAAAACTAAAAAGATACACTGGTGTGCATGTGCACTAATCCACCCCCACACACAATTTGTTTAAAAGAATGTGCTGCACCACACCCAACTGGACCTGAGGTGAGGGGGCCTGACTAAACTATTCTATTTTCCCAACATCCTGTCACCCCAAGGCCTGGTGCTGGGTGAGGCTGCCAGGCAGGGGGTAAGCAGGGGGCAGTAGGCTTGTAGGTGATGGGAGTTAGACTCTGTAGATTTTGCTATAGGATCCAGAATATAAACTTATGCCATGGGGACAGTATTTTCAAGGCAGAACCAAGACACTATTCACACTTTAAATGATAATCCAGATACTCTAAGGTATCTCCTGTTCCCCAAAACAAATGAAGACTCTCTAAGAAAGTGGGTCCATTTGGGGAGCACGGGCTTCTATCACGTACCCTAACCTGTCTTCCCAGAAAAAAGGGAAGTTGATTTCCTGTGAAGAATGTAGGTAGGAGGGCAATGAATTGGGATGGAAAGCCATTTTTCCAGTGTCCTTTGTCTAAGCAGACACAGGGTTGTGGGTTTCTGGAGAGAAGAGGCCTCAGGCTTAGGTCTAGACACACAGCACTGCCCCTCATGGGGAGCTGGCATCCCCAGGTTGGTGGGGCCACAGAGGAGAAGTCAGGGTCCTCCCACGGCAGAGAATTCAGGTCTCTCCCATCTCCTGTGGCAGCCCTGGCCTCCCTGCCCTCTCTCAGCCCTGGCCTCAGGCTGGGCCCCACTCACCAAGGCCCCACCAGGTAGGTACTCCCAGCCAGCAGCAGCCTTTTTCTAGTACTTCTCTCCTGAAGAAGGGAAATTCATGACTGGTGGGCAGTCACTGTCATCCACCACCAACAGCCACGACCAGTTGCCAATATTGGAAACTTCTGGTGGGTGAGGTCAGAGGCAGGTACTGATGACATCACAAAGGATGCACCACTGTTGTGCTGGAACTCTGGAGACACTTGAGAGGGAGGGTTTCTTCACCCAGAATTGAACTAAACAGTATTTCCAGACAGATGTGGGGGTTGGAAGCCGGTGCGGCCTCATCTCAATTCTGTCTTGAGCCTGGCTGATGCCCTGCAGGATTAGATCATCGAAGAATATGTGGGTCTTCGTATCAATATTTTACTGAGGCTGAAGAACCTCCCCCCCATTCCCACACTGATACTCATGGGGCAGAAATATGGCTTTCCTAGTGGGTTTCTTCACAAAGTGAAGATCCCATCTCTAGGACTCCAGGCCCAGGATCCTGAAATGAGCACTGTTGTACTTGTTCTGTTTTCAGTAATGAACCTTTTCTTTGTTTCATAATCTTTTGTTTATTTGTTTGTGGCCGGTGAACCCTGGACCTTAGTGTTATCAGCACCATGCTCTAACCAACTGAGCTAAATGTCCAGCCCTCTTTATTAATAAAGTTAATAATCTTTATTAACTTTGTGCAGGAAAGTGTATATAAAACACAAATGAGCTGTATAGTGAACGGTCATAAAGTAAACTCTTGTGTAACAGCCACCCAAGTCAAGAAGTAGAATATCATCACCAGAAGCTTCCCTGTGTTGTTTTCCAGTCACATCCCTTTCTCTTCCAGCTCCCCTCCCCGTAGAGATACCCCATCCTGACTTTAAGGGCAAGCCTCCTGGCTTTGCTTTATACTTGTACCACCTGATTGTTCATCCCTAATCAATACGGTTTGGTCTGGTCGGGTTGTTTTTTAAGTGTACATAAAAGGAAACAGTGTGAGTGTGTGTGTGTGTGTGTGTGTGTGTGTGTGTGTGTGTGTGTGTGTGTACTTTCATGTCTGGCTTCTTTTACTCAACATTGTACTTTTAGCATTCATCCGTGTCATGGTATGCAGTTGTAATTTATCGATTGTCCTTGCTCTGTGGTATTCCATTGTTTGACTGTGCCATAAATTAATTGATCTTGGTTGGTGGACATTTGAGTTCTTTCTAGTTTTTTATTATTAGTGCTATGGTTTGGATGCTAGAAGAGAGCATAGGAGGAAACCAAGATGACCTTGGGCATGACAGATACAACACCAAAAACATGGCTCATGAAAGAAACAATTGGGAAGGTGGACTTTGCTGAAATTAAAAACTTCTCTCCTGTAAAAGACAATGTTGAGAGGATGAGAAGACAAACCACAGGATAGAAGAAAATATTTGCAAAAGACACATCTGATAAAATACTGTTCTCCAAAATGTACAAAGAACTCTTAAAACTCAACAGTAAGAAAACTAAAACAACCTGATTTTAACAGAAACCTTACCAAAGAAGATATACAGATGGCAAATCAGCACATAAAAATGTTCAGCATTAGGTAGTTGCAAAATAAAACAATAATGAGATACCACTACACACTTATTAGAACTGCCAAAATCCAAAACACCGACAACACCAATTGCTGGCAAGGATGTGGAGCACCAGGAACTCTCATTCATTGCTGATGGAAATGCAGGTGGTAGAGCCACACTGGAGGACAGCTTGGCAGTTTCTTACAAAACTAAACATGCTCTTACCATACAATTCAACAGTCACGCTCCTTGGTATTTACCCAAATAAATTGAAAATGTATGTTCCCAGAAAAACCTGCACAAAGCTGTTTATAGCAGCTTTATTTATAATTGCCAAAACTTGGAAGGAACCAAGATGTCCTTCAGTAGGTGAATGGACAAGTGAACTGTGGTACATCCAGTCAATGGAATATTATTCAGCACTAAAAAGAAATGAGATATCAAGCCATGAAAAGACATAGAGGGTACTTAAATATGTATTGCTAAGTGAAAGAAGCCAACCTCAAAGCCTACATATTGTATGATTCCAACTATATGACATTCTGGAAAAAGCAAAACTATGGAGACAGTAAAAAAGGGATCAGCGGTTGCCGGGTGTTAGGGGATTGGGAGGAATGACTGGGAGGAGCACAGAGAGTGTTTAGGGCAGTGAAAATACTCTCTATGACACTACAATGGTGGATACATGTCATTATACATTTGTTCAAACCCATAGATACGCAACACCAAGAGTGAACCCTAATGGAAAGCCTCTTTTACCTCATATAAGTGGAATCATACAGTATTTGTCTTATTGGGACTGCTTATTTCACTTGGCATAATATCCTCAAGGTTCATCCATGTTGCAGCACATGTCGGAACTCCCTTCCTTTTTAAAGCTGAATAATATTTACTGTGTGCATATACCACATTTTGCTTGTCCATTCATCTGTCAGTCAACACTTGGGTTCCTTCCACATTTTAGCTACGGTGAATAATGCTGCTATGAACCTGAGTGTACAAATGTCTCTCCAAGACGCTGCTTTCAATTCTTTGGGGTATATACCTAGAAGTGGAATTGCTGCATCCTATGGTAATTCTATTTTTCACATTTTGAGGAATTGCCATGCTGTTTTCCACAGTAGCTGTACCATTTTGCATTCCCGCCAAGAGTGCACAAGTGTTCCATTTTCTCCACATCTTTGCCAATATTTGTTATCTTTTCATGTTATTTTTATTTTTTTTGAGAGTAGATATTCTAATGGGTAAAAGGTGGTATCTCATTATAGTTTTGATATGCATTTCTCTAATAATTAGTGATTTTGAGTGTCTTTTCATGTGCTTATTGACCATTTATATATCTTCTTTGGTTTATCTATTAAAGTCCTTTGCCCATTTCTGAGGGTATTTTGTGTGTATGTGGATGAGTTTAGGAATTCTCTCTATATATTTTGGATATTAATCCCTTATCAGAAATATGATTTGCAAATATTTTCTCCCACTGTGTGGATCAACTTTTTACTCTGTTGAGAGTGTCTTTTGAAGCACAGACTATTAAAATTTTCATAAAGTTCAAAGTATCTATTGTTTCTTTTGTCGCCTGTGCCTTTGGTGTCATATCCAAAAATTAATTGCCAAGTCTACCATCACAAAACTATGTTTTCTTCTAACAGTTTTGTAGTTTTAGGTATGACATTTAGGTCTTTGGTTCACTTTGAGTTAATTTTTCTACATGTTGTTAGGTAAAGATCCAAGTTCATTATTTTGCATGTTGATATCCAGTTTTCCCAGCACCATTTCTTGAGAAGACTGTCCTTTTCCCATTGAATGGTCTTGGCGCTCTTGTCAAAAATCATTTGACTGAATATGTGAGGTTTTATTTCTGGCCTCTCTATTCTATTCCATTGGTCTACATGTCTGTCCTTATACTAGTACCAGACAGCTTTGATTATTGTAGCTTTGGAGTAAGTTTTAAAATCAGGAAGTCTGAGTCTTCCTGCTTTGTTCTTATTTTTCAAGATTGTTTTGACTATGGGATACTTGAGTATCTGTACAAATTTTAGGAGGCTTATCAATTTTGTTGATCTTTTAAAAGAAGCAGCTTTGGGTTTTAACTTTTTCGATTAATTTCTTGTTTTAAATTTCATGGATTTCTGATCTAATTTTTATTACTTGTTTTCTTTTGCTTACTTTGATTTAATTTGCTCCTCTCTTTATAGTTCCCTAAGGTAGAAGCTTAAATCGATGATTTTAGATCTTTCTCCTTTTCTAATATATGCAATCAATTTATAATTTAAAATTATAAATTTCCCTCTAAGCACTGCTTTAGCTGCATCCCACAAATTTGTATGTTGTATTTTTATTTTCATTTAATTCAAACTATTTTAAAATTTCTCTTGAGATTTCTTCTTTGATTTGTGTGTTATTTAAAAGTGTGTCATTTAATTCCCCAGATATGAGGGTACTTCAAAAAGTTCATGGAAAGATTTGTATTATTTTTCAATTCTATTTTTCCATAAACTTTTTGAAGTACCCTCATCTTTTGGGATTTTCTGGCTGTCTTTCTGTTATTGATTTCTAGTTTAATTCCATTGTGGTCTGAGAGCATAATTTGTATGATTTCTATTATTTTTAATTTGTTAAGGTATGTTTTATGGCCCAGAATATGGTCTATCTTGGTGAATGCTGCATGTGAGCTTGAAAAGAATGTGTATTTTGCTGATGTTGAAGTAGTTGATAGATGTCAATTATATCCAGTTGATTGATGGTACTGTTGAATTCAACTATGTCCTCGCTAATTTTCTGCCTCCTGGATCTATCCATTTCTGATAGGGTTGTTAAAATCATCAACTATAATAGTGGATTTATCTGTTTTTTTGTTGCAGTTCTATCAGTTTTTGCCCTGCATATTTTTACATGGTTTTTCAGCACATATACATTAAGGATTGTTATGTCTTCTTGGAGTATTGACCTCCTTCCTATTATGTAGTGCCCCTCTTTATCTCTGATAACTTTGTTCTGAAGTCTGCTCTGTCTGAAACTAATATAGCTAGTTCCATTTTCTTTTGATTAGCGTTATCATGGTATATCTTTCTTAATCCCTTTACTTTTAATCTGTATGTGTTTATTTATTTATTTATTGTTTTTTGTTGGTTGGTTGGTAGTGGCTGGCCAGTACAGGGATCAAACCCTGGATCTCCGTGTTATCAACACCATGTGCTGACCAACTGAGCTAACCAGCCAACTCATTATATTTAAAGTGGGCTTCCTGTAGACAACATATCTTTGGATCTTCTTTTTTTGATTCACTCTAACAATCTCTGTCTTTTAATTAGTGAATATAGACCATTGACATTTAAAGTAATTATAGGTATTTTTTGATTAATATCTACCATATTCGTTACTGTTTTCAATTTTCTGCCCTTATTATTTGTTCTTATTTTTGTCTTCATCCTGTTGCTGCCTTTTGTGGTTTTAACTGAGCATTTTACATGATTCCATTTTTTCTCCTTTCTTAGCACGTCAACTATGCTTCTTTTTTAAAAAATTTTTTTAGCGGTTGCCCTAGAGTTTGCAATATATGTGTACAACTAATCCAAGTCCATTTTCAAATAACACCATACTGCTTTGGAAGTAGTACATGTACCTTATAATAAAATATTCTTGATTTCTCCCTCCCATCCCTTGTATCATTTCTGTCATTTATTTCACCTACACATAGGAATACATAAGCACGCACACATAACTGGATACATTGTTGCCATTATTATTTTGAACAAACTGTTATTAGATTAAGAATAAGAAAAATATAAGTTTTTATTTTACTTTCACTTATTCACTCCTCAGTGCTCTTTTTTCCTTCATGTAGATCTGAGTTTCTGACCTATATCATTTTCCTTCTCTCTGAAGAACTTCTTTTAACATTTCTTGCAAAGCAGGAAACTACTGACTGCAAATCCCCTCAATTTTTTGTTTGTCTGAGAAAGTGTTTATCTTTCCTTCACTTTTGAAGGATAATTTGAAGCGTACAGAATTCCAGGTTGGTGGGTTTTTTCTCTCAACATATTAAACATTTCACACCACTCTTTTCTTGCTTATATAGTTTCTGTGGAGAAGTTAGATGTAAGTCTTTTCTTCGCTCCTTTACAGGTAACACATTTTTTTCTCTCTGGCTTCTTTCCAGATTTTTTTTCTTTATCTGTTTTTTTTTTTTTTTTTTTTTTTTTTTTTTTTTTTT
>NW_007726251.1:608972-641504 GCF_000696425.1 Galeopterus variegatus
GGCCTTATTCATGCATCCACTTGTTTTAAGCAGCTGACTTCACTGCGCATTATTCAGACCAGTGGTTGCAAGTGGTTGTGACTAAGTTAGTAGGAAAAGCAAATCACCAGGAAGGTGAGTTTCAAAGTAGACGATGGCAGGGATTTTAGAAAGGTTGGCTAACTGCTTGCAACCAGACCAGCAAAAAAACCTCTCTTTGCTCTCCGAAAAGTCAGCAGGCAAAATCCAAAAAGCTAAAATGATTGTAAGGAGCCAGAACACTGGGCAAACCACTGTTACTTAGCTTGATTCACTAGCAAGCAGCTTCTTTTTTCCAGTTTTTTTTTTTTTTTTTTTTTTTTTTTTTTTTTTTTTTTTTTGGTGGCTGGCTGGGTCTGAACCCTTGACCTTGGTGTTAGCAACACCACACTCTAACCAACTGAGCTAACCAGCCAGGCCTTTTCTTTATCTTTGATTTTCTGCACATTGAATATGATATGTCTTGGTGTAGCGGTTTTTTGTTTTTAGGCATTTATCCTACCCACTTGGTGTTCTCTGAGCCTCCGGGATCTGTGGTTTGGTGTCTGATATTAATTTGGGGGGAACTTCTGTCATTATTGCTTCAAATATTGCTTCTATTCCTTTCTTTCTCTTCCTGGTAATCACATTATGTGGATGTGATACCTTTTGTTGTTGTCTCACAGTTCCTGCATATTCTGTTCTAATTTTTTTCAGTTGTTTTTCTCTTTGGTTTTCAGTCTTGGAAATTTCTGTTGTCACATCCTCAAGCTCAGAGATTCTTTCCTCAGCTGTGTCCAGTCTACTAATGAGCCCAGCAAAGGCATTCTTCATTTCTGTTACAGTGTTTCTGATCTCTTGCATTTCTTTTTGATGCTTTCTTAGAATTTCCATCTCTTGCTTACATTATCTATCTGTCCTTGCAGATTACTTTTTCCATTAAATCCCTTAGCATATTAAACACAGTCTTTAAAAATTCCTGATTGGATGAACTGGCCAGTTAGCTCAGTTGGTTAGAGCATGGTGCTCATAACACCAGGGTCCAGGGTTTGATCCCTATACTGGCCAGCAAAAGAAAAAAATTCCTGGTCTGATAATTCTAACATTCATGCCATATCTGACTCTAGTTCTAATGCTTGCTCAGTCTCTTCAAACTGTTTTTTCTTCCTTTTATTGTGCCTTGTAATTGTCTGCTGAAAGGAGGTCATAATGTAGTGGGTAAATAGGCCTTTAGCAATGGAGTGGGTAAGGTGTGGGGGGCGGAGACACCTCCTACAGTCTGCTGATTAGGTCCCAGTCTTTTAGTGAGCTTGTTCCCCTAGACTATAATTTTACCAGTGCATCTAAGTTTGTTTTTCCTCCTTAGGAGAGACAGACTGTCTAGAGGGGACTGGAGTTGCATATTTCTCCTTCCCATGTGGAAGGGTTAAGGAAGCCGAGCTGGGTATTCCCTTTCCCCAGGTAGGTTAGGCTCTGATAAAACCCCAAAGGTAGGCTCTGGTAAAATAGCTTCTCCTAAGGTCAGGCCTGTTAAGGAGAATGCTCTGTCATATTTTACAATGGTTTCTTTTCCCCTTTCACTGCTGAAAGCACCAGGGGATTTTTCTTCCATATTCCCTGTGAGAACCCAGTAGAGGTAAAACGCACAAAACTGTGCTGGCCCCAGCGACAAAGTCCCTAGAGTTTTTAACTCTTAAACTTGTCCACATGGAGCCCCTATCAATTAGTCAATTACAATTCAAGTTTTCCTACCCCAGCACTGGCTCCCACAGAGGTTTCTGCTCCAGTAAGTTGTGTTTCTCTGTGTCTATTTGCCTGTCTCTTCAATTTTGGGAGCAGTGTTTTGCCATTTGACCTCATTTCTCTTAAAGATCTAAAAAAGATTTGTTGCTTTTTCAGTTTGTTCAGATTTTTACTTGTTAGGACAGAGTGCCCACTTCTAAGCTCCTTACATGTCAGACCAGAAACTGGAAGTACTAGTTCATTTTTTTTAAGTATGTATTCAGGTCATTTACTCATTTTTCTATTGGGCTGTCTTTTTCTAATTGATTTGAAGGATATATGAATAAGGGTTTTTATCAGTTATAGTTGTTGCAATTTCTGCTTCTGTTTTGTGGCTTGCCTTTTTAGTCTCTTTATAGTGTTCTTGGATGAACAAGAGTTCTTAAAATTTTAATTTAGTAAAATTTGCCTATATCTTTCCAGAAAGTTAGCATTACTTGCATTATATATAAGAAATATTTCCCTGCCCTGAGATATTGAGGATATTCATCTCACTATCTTCTAAAAGTTTTGTTTTTTGCATTTTACATTTAAATCTAAAATCTAGGCATCTAGCCCAGCAATGACTCAGCTGCCACCAGATGTCCCCTGGGCCCCCAAGCCGGGGTGAGGGTGAAGGGGGCCTCGACCATGTCTCCCCAACATCTGCACCCAGCCCAGAAATGACCCAGCCACCACCAGAAGCCCCCTGGGCTCCTGGGCTGGGGTGGGGGGCCCCAGGGCCTCGGCCACACCTTCCTGATGCCTGCATCCAGCCCAGCCACAACCAAGCTGCCAACAAAAGCCTTCCGGGCTCCTGAACCAGAATTGGGCCTCGGCCATACCCTCCCTAACCCTCTGCAACCAGGCCAGCAAAGGAACCAACTGTGGGTCACTTCCTTCCCCAGCCCCCTCCCATCTTCCCCCCAAACTGCTCTGCAACAACATCTTAGGATGTAAAAAATAATAATAAATGAATAAATGTTTAAAAAAAATTTTTTTAATGAAATCTACCTAGAGTGACATCTATAAAAATGGCATAATAGGTAACTCCAAAAGTCTGTTCCTCTACAAAAGCAACAAATAAACTGGTGAAAATTGTCTAAATCTATTTTTTTGGAACTCTGAAAACTAACCAAATGCTTCCAGCAATGAGGGGAATGCTTAATGAAGAAAACAACAATAACAATAAAGAACAGATGAATCTCAGTAAGAGAGCCTTATGGTGTTTTAATTTACTGGTGTCATCCCCTGTTCCCCAGATCAGCGGTGGCTTTAATGACAATAACCTGCATTCCCAGGACCATTGCTGGGAGAGAGTGGAACAATCCTTATTTTTAAAAATTGTGTTTGTTAATTTTGGTCTGTTTGGTGGCCAGAATGACTATTTTAAAGGGCTTGCCTTTATCTCACCTAACTGGGAGTTCTCCCGTCGCTGAGTGACCACCCGGGAGGCATTTGTTGAAAATATCTAAAGGCAAATGAATTAATCACTGCCACCTGGGGCACTGGATGACAGCTGGGGAAACAATTACCTAACCCCAAAACTTTAGAGGAATGGTTGGGGAATGAGATGCTTTGGGAAACAAAGTTTTTTAATTTTAAAATTGTATATTATTTATTATAAAAGTAACAATTCCTGGTGTGAAAACTCCAGACAACTCAGGAATGTATATTAAAAAAAAAAAGAAACTCCTATTCCTCTCATACCCAAACATCACTTTCAATAGCTGCATTATATTTTATTGTATAAAAAACCCATAATTTAACCAGTCCCTGTGAACATTTAGCCCTTAAGTTGCTTCCTTGCTTGTTTTTATTGTAAATAATACTGTATTGAAGATTTTTCCACATTGGCACTTGCACATTTCTGTTTATTTTCTCATTTTAACAATATTTCAATACCCTCATGATTATCAGGGTAATTATATGTTTATTACAGAAAATTTAGAAATTATAAAAATACTTTCTTTCTAAGGCAATTGGGACCAGTAGACATCTGAGTAATTGAATAAAAATGGTAAAGCTAGGAATCATTTTAGAAGAGAGGAATTTTATGAGTGATGCAGATAACTCCAATGTTATTTAAACGGTTCCAGAGCATAGAAAAAGAAATATTATGTCTATTTTACTTTATATGAAGTTACATAACATTGAAATCAATATGCAATAATGATTTTACAAAAAAGTCATTGCTTAAAAAATTTTTTTTCCATAATGGCTACTGCCTGAGCAAGTTGGAGCTGAGGGTAAGGGCTCCCTGGAAGAGGGACAGGTTGCTTCCTGATAGTTTTGATACACCTCATTCTGCAACCTTTCTCTTCATATCCAGCCCCATAAGAAACACATGGTTTGGAAAAAGTAGTGGGAAAACTTCTCTCTTCCCTCCTTCAGACTTGCCTCCTCACTTTTTGCAAATTGTCACCACTCGTGCCTAAGATGTGATGGCCAGATCCATACTGGCACTTTTTGACTATTTTGGTCAGCATCACTTTGACATGACAGCTGCCTCTCAGCTATTGGTCTCCTTGAGTTCACTCAGAGACCATGAGCCAGGTAACCCGTTAAAAGCTTCTAAATGTTATTTGTCTATCCAAAATCCCTTTCCAGGAAGATGTCTTCCCTCCCACTTCATGAGGTTCTGTTTGAAACAAGGGGCTTGAAAAGCTCTCACATATTCCTGGGAATCTAGAGGGCAAGTGCATGTCCAGGACTAGGTGCACACTCAAGAAAAACTTAAGAAGGCCCTATGCCCTCACCTTTGGATGACCTTTGGTCTCTGTGCAACAAGAAGTTGAAGGCTAAGGCAGAGTTGTAAACGTTCTGATGAGTTCTGAAGCATGCCCCAATACACACACAAAGGCTATCTGCAAAGACTGGGAGATTTTTGCTATTGTTGTCCCAGGTGTTTGAGGAAATCTCTGCAATCACTGGCTGACTCTAAAGCTAACAGAATAGAGAGACTTTAGTATCCACACACAACAAAAAAAATAGAGTGCTAAAAATTAGTTCAGAAAAGACAAACAGCAACCACTACAACAAGTAGCAACAACAAACCCTGGGGAGGGGAAAGACTCTTACTTCTAGAGTTGCCACATTATAATATTCAAAATGTTTAGTTTTCAACAAAATAATTATGAGACATGAAAAGAAACAGGAAGGTATGACCCATACAAAAGAAAAATGATAATATTTCAGAGGAAGCCCAGACACTGGACTTACTTTAAAAAGACTTTAAAGTAACTATTTAAAATATGCTTGAAGATTTAAAGGAAACCATGTACAAAGAATTAAAGGAAACCATGAGAATGAGGTCTCACAAATAGAGAATATAGAATTAAAAATTATAAAAGAGCCAAATGAAAACTCTGGAGCTTAAAAGTGCAATAAACAACTGAAATAAAAATTCATTAGAGGAATGCAACAGCATATTGGAGCAGGCAGAAGGAGGAATCAGTGAACTTGAAGATAGGACAATTGAGATTACTCAATCTGAGGAGCATAAAGTAAGAGAATATAGAAAAGTGAACAGAACCTGAAAGACCTGTGGGACACCATCAAGCATACCAACATATGTACAATGGGAGTGCCATAAGAAGGGAGGGCAGAAAGAATGCTTGAAGAAGTAATGGGCAAAACTTTCCAAATTTGGTGAAAAACATTAATTTATGCATGCAAAAAACTCCAAGTAGAAAAATTCAAAGAAATTCACACTGAGACACATAATAATCAAACTGTTTAAAGATAAAGACAGAGAATCTTGAAAGCAGCAAAAGAGAAGCAACTTATCACATACAAGTAAGTAATGCCTAATTGCTAATTAACGGCTAATTTTTCATTATAAACCATAAAGACCAGGAGGCAATGGAATAACACATTCAAAGGGCTGAAAGAAAAAGCCGGTAACCAAGAATTCCATAACCAGTAAACTATCCCTCAAGAATGAAAGAGAAATTAAGATTTTTTTTTTCCTTTTTGTCTTTTTCCATGTCCGGCAACGGATCGCAACCCTCAGTGTCGCCCCCGTACCGGACCGGGACCGGCAACGGGATCACAACCCTCGGTGCTGCTCCCGCGCCTCGCTCAGCCAGCGAGCGGGAACCGGTCTGTATGCGGGATCCGAACCCTCAGCGGGAGCGCCGCCGCACTTCCCAAGCGGCACACTATAGCAGTGCGCCACCGGGCCGGCCCTTAAGATATTTTTAAATAAAGAAAAAGTAAGAGAGTTCATCACTAGTGCCCTACAAGAAATGCTAAAGGGAGTCCCTCAGGCTGAAATAAAAGGACAGTAGATAGCAATTAAATTCCGCAAGAAGAAATAAAGAACACTGGTAAAGGTAAATACACAGGTAAAGGTAAAAGTCAGTATTAATGTGGTTTTGGTTTGTAACTCTTCTTTTTTTTGGATATGATTTAAAAGACAATTGTATAAACAAACATTATAAATCTATGTTGATAGTGATAAAATGAATACCAACAATTCAATATATTGTGACAATAGCAATATAAAAGTGGAGACAAAGCTATATAGTAGCAAAGCTTTCATATTATATTGAAACTAAGTATTATTTTGAACTTGATTGTCATAAATTAAGATATTAATTGTAATTCTGAGGTCAACTGCTAAGAAAATAACTCAAAATACATAGTAAAAGAAAAGATGAGGAAATTTAAATGGCAGTCTAGAAAATACCTATTTAACACAAAAGAAGGCAGTAGTAAAGAAAATAAGAAATAAAAATGGTATAAAACATACAATATAAAACATAAAACAAACAGCAAAATGGCAGAAGTCTTATTAGTAATTATTTTAAATGTAAATAGATTAAACTCTCCAATCAAAAGGCAGATATTAGCAGATGGATTTTAAAAAGCAATCCAATTATATGCTATCCACAGCGACTCACTTTACATCCAAAGACACAAATAGGTTAAAAGTAAAAGAATAGAAAAAAAGATATTCCATGCAAACAGTGACCAAAGAGAGTTGGAGTAGCTGTACCAATATTAAAAAAAAAATAGACTTTAAGACAAAAAGTGTTACAAGAGACAGAGACATTATATAATGATAAAAGGGTCAGTCTATCAAGAAAATATAACAATTATAAAGATATATGCACCCAGCAATAGATCCACAAAATATATGAAGCAAAAACTGACAGAATTAAAGGGAGAAATAAATAATTCAACAGCAATAGCTGTAGACTTTAATATTCCACTTTCAATAATAGATAAAACAACTAGACAGAATATCATCAAGGATATAGAATACTTGGACAGCACTACAAGCCAACTAGACCTAACAGACATCTACAGAGTATTTCATGCAACAACAACAGAATGCACATTCTTCTCAAGTACACATGGAACATTCTCTAGTGTAAGTCGGACCACAAAACAAGTCTTAATAAATTTAAAAAGATATACAAAGTATATTTTCTGACCACAGTGGAATAAAACTTGAAATTAATAACAGAAAGAAATCTGGTAAACTCAGGAATATGTGGAAATTAAATAACATACCCTTAAATAACAAAAGGGTCAAAGAAGAAATAGAAAATACTTTGAGATGAACAAAAACTAAAATACAAATACAAAATCTTATGGGATGTAATAAAAGCTGTACTCCGAGGGAAATTTATAGTTGTGATTGCCAACATTAAAAATGAAAAAAGATCATAAATCAATAGCCTATCCTTTTACCTTAAGAACTAGAAAAAGAAGAGCAAACTAAACCCAAAGCAAGAAGAAAGAAGAAAATAATAAAGATTAAAGTGGAGAAAAATAAAACAGAGAACCGAAAATCAATAGAGATAACCAACAAAACCAAATGTTACTTTCAAAGCATCAACAAAATTGACAAACCTTTAGCTGGACTTAACAAGAAAAAAAGAGAGAAGACTCAAATTATTAAAATCAGGAATGAAAATGGCATTACTACTGACCACCAGAAATTAAAAAAAAAAGATTATAAGAGAATACTGTAAAATTTATATGCCAACAAATTAGATAAGCTAGATGAAATGTACAAATTCCTAGACACACAATCTATCAAAATTAACTCAAGAAGAAATAGAAAACATGGACGGAGATCTCTTACCAAAAACAAGTAAGAGATTGAGAACCGACCCATGGCTCACTTGGGAGAGTGTGGTGCTGATAACGCCAAAGCCATGGGTTCGGATCCCTATATAGGGATGACCGGTTAGCTCACTTGGGAGAGCATGGTGCTGACAACACCAAGTCAAGGGTTAAGATCCCCTTACCGGTCATCTTTAAAAAAAACAAAACAAAAAACAAACAAACAAACAAACAAAACAGGTAAGATATTGAATCAGTAATCAAAAAACTTCTAACAAAGAAAAACACAGGACCAGATGGCTTCATTAGTGAATTCTACCAAATGTTTAAAGAATTAATACTAATTTTCTTCAAGTTCTCAAAACAGAAGAGGATGAAATACTTCCTAACTTATACTGTGAGGCCTTATCCTGGTATTATCCTGATACCAAAGCCAGACAAAGACATCACAAAGTGAGAAAATGACAGTCCAATATCCCTTATAAAAATAGATGCAAAAATCCTCACCAAAATACTAGCAAACCAAATCCAGCAGCATATTTAAAGAATTACACACCACAAGCAAGTGAGATTTATTTCAGGAATGCAAGAATGGTTCACCATATGAAAATTGGGAGAGGCCTCTCTTCCTGGCTTGTAGATGGCGACCTTCTTGCTGTGTCCTCACATAGCCTTTCTTTTGTGCTTGCATAGTGAGAGAAATATCTCTGGTGTTTCTTCCTTCTCTGATAAGGACACCAGTCCTATCAAATTAAGACTCCCTCCCAACCTTAGAAAAAAGGATAAAGTAGGGAAACTCATACCTCTCAATCTCAAAACTTACCACAAAACTGCAAAGATCAAAACAGCGTGGGACTGGCATAAGGATAGACATATAGATCAATCGAATAGAATTGAGAATCTAGAAATAAACCCATACATCTATGGTCAGTTGGCTTTAACAAGAGTGCCAAGGGGCCAGCCCTGTGGCGCACACAGCGCTGGGAGTGCAGTGGTGCTCTCGCCGCGGGTTCGGATCCTATATAGGGATGGCCAGTGCGCTCACTGGCTGAACGCGGTGTGGATGGCACCAAGTCAAGGGTTGCGATCCCCTTACCAGTCACAAAAAAAAAAAAAAAAAAAGTGCCAAGACCATTCAATTATGTAAATAACGGTCCTTCCAACAAATAATGCTGGAACAATTCAGTAGCCACATGCAAAAGGATTAATTTGGACCACCTACCTCACACCACATCAAAAAGTTAACTCAAAACCGATCACAGTCCTAAGTGTAAGAGCTAAAACTATAAAACTCTTAGAAGGAAACACAGGTGTAAATCTTTGTGATCTTAGATTAGACAACAGTTTCTTAAATACAACATCAGATGTACAATTATGTAAATAACGGTCCTTCCAACAAATAATGCTGGAACAATTCAGTAGCCACATGCAAAAGGATTAATTTGGACCACCTACCTCACACCACATCAAAAAGTTAACTCAAAACCGATCACAGTCCTAAGTGTAAGAGCTAAAACTATAAAACTCTTAGAAGGAAACACAGGTGTAAATCTTTGTGATCTTAGATTAGACAACAGTTTCTTAAATACAACATCAGATGTACAAGAAACAAAAGAAAAATTAATAAATAGGACTTCATCAAAATTAAAAACTTTTGTGCATCAATGGATATAATCAAAAGAGACAATCCACAGAATGGCATAAAACATTTGCAAATCATATATCAGATAAAGGCCAAGTATCCAGATTATATAAAGAACTCTTACAACTCAACGATAAAAAGACAAATAACCCAATTTTTAAAAACAAGCAAAGAACTTTTTAAGACATTTTTTCAAAGAAGATATATAAAAAAACCACTGAATTGTACTCTTTAAAATGGTTTAAGTGGTGAATTTTATGTTAATTTTATCTTAATAAAAAAAATCCACCTGGAATTGATTTTTGTGTATATGAAGGATAGGGATCCAATCTCATTTTTTGCCTGTGGATAACTAGCATCAATTACTGAAAAAAACCTGTCCTTTCCTGACTTCTCTGCAGTGCCACCTCTGTCACAAGTTAAATGTCTAAATAAGTGGGGTCTGCTTTGAGGCTCTCTGTTCTGTTCTGTTGGTCTATTTGTCTATGCCTGCAACCACCACGACTAAAACTGTTGCAAAACTTAAAATCTGAAGGAACAAGTTCTGCCTTGTTCTACTTCAAAAGTGTTCTGTCCTTTCTTGGCCCTTTGCATTTAGAATCAGCTTATCAAGTTCTAAAAACAAACCTGGTAATACTTTGTCTCACATTGGATTAAATCTGTAGTTAATTCTGTGTGAACTGACATCTTTAAATTATTGAATCTTCCAATCCAAGAATATGGTATATTGATGTGCCAAGGATATGGTAAAGTTTTATAATTTTTTCTATAAAGATCTTGTATACCCTTAAAAAAAAAAAAAAAAAAAGGTTTCCTGATAACAGCAAGGGCAAGAGTTTGGATTCCAGTACTGACCAGCTGCCAAAAAAATTTTTTTTAAAAGGATTTATTTCCAGATTCTGATATTTTACACCATCTAAATTATAAGTGAAGAAATTTTCATTTTCAAAACATTTGTTGCTGCTATGTAGAATATAATTGATTTTTACATACTGCTTTTTTATGCAGCAATCTTGCTATACTCTCTTATTAACTGTTATTAATTCTAATAATTCCGAGATTATTTTGGATTTTCTATGTACGTGTGCATCTAAGCATATAATCTGTATGATAGTTTTGTTTCTTACTTTCCTGTCCTTATAGCTTTTTATTGCCTTTCTGAGCTGGCTAGGATGTAGAGAAAATATGGTACTGTCTTTGTCTTATTCCCGAGCTCAAGTGAAAACTTTTATTATTTCACCAATATGCATGATCTTTTCTATAATTTTGTGGATAGCCTTTATCAAATTTAAGATGTATCCTTCTAGTTCTAATCTGGATCATAAATGGATGTTAAATTTTATCACACTCTTCTTCTGCCTCCAATAAAATGATTGTTTTTCTCTTTTAGACTGTTAACACAGCAACTTATGTTGACTGCTGTCACTCTTTATAGATTTTAATACTTTTTGTTCCATGCAGATATTTCACACTGGACTTGCACTTCTTTAAAAACAGTATGTATTTCATAGACTGTGATCGAGAATTCTAATGCCTCAAGCCTTTGAATCTGTTTCTGTTGGCTGTTGTTTCTGCTGGTTCTTGCTTACAGTGTCTTGTTTCCTTGTGTGCTTGGTTATCTTTAACTTATTTGTGTGCTATACAACTGGACATTGCATTTGAAAAAGCATTTGTTGAAATAACTTAAGACCAAAGATGACAAATAATAATTTAATACCTAGGATGACAGTACCTTCTCCCCAAAAGAATTTCCATTTGTTTCTGCCAGATGCTGGGGACTACCAGACTGGAAACACCTTAAATCAAATTAAAGCTTTGAGGTTCTTTTGATCACCCATATAACAAGACCTCTAGCTGCAAATTTATGCAAGAGCTGATTTATTTCTAAATCACTGTTACACTAGAGGACTCGTCCTTCAGGGCCTCAGCTTAAAGCAGGGGAACTCTCAAATTCACCGCCTTCAGTGGCCCGTCAGCCAAAACCACAGCCCAAGTTTGCAGCTTTTTCCTCTAGTCTGGCAGGGTCTGTGGAGCTAAAGCAGCATCTTCACCCTCTTATTAGCTCTTTGATGTCTTTAATTAGAATGTTTCATTCATTTACTGTTTTCGGGGTGGGTGGCTAGTATGGGGATCCAAACCCTTGACCTTGGTGTTACAACACCCTGCTCTAACCAACTGAGCTAAATGACCATCCCTCATTCATTTACTTTTTAAAAACACCTTTACTGCAACGTAATTCACATACCATTACCCATTTAAAGTGTCCAATTCAATTGTTTGTAGTATATTCAAAGAGTTGTACAATTATCACCATAATCTAATATTAGAACATTTTTGTTACACCAAAATGAAACCCCATGTGAATTAGCAGTCACTTCGGTTTCCCCACCCCACCTCTCCCCTAGTCCTAGGAAACCACTTCCTGTTTTTACAGGTTTGCCTATTCTGGACATTTTATATGAATGGAGTTATACAATATGTGGTCCTTTAAGACTTGCTTCTTTCGCTTAGCATAATATTTTCAAGGTTCATCCATGTAGTCCATTTACTTTTAAAGTTAATTATTTATATGGCTGGGTTCAAGTCTACTATCTTGCTATTTTTCTCCTGTCTGTCTGATATGTTCTTTGTTCTTTTTTCCTCCTTTCCTGCCTCTTTTGGATTAATTGAGTATTTTTTAAGCATTCCATTTTATCTATGTTCGCGTATTAGTTATTTTTCTCTTTTTCTTTAGTGGTTGCTCTAAAATTTACAATACACATCTTTATCTTCTTACAGTCTACCTTCCAATAATGTTATATACCACTCCATGTCTAACAGAAGAAACTTACAACACTGTAGTTCCTTTTTTTCCCCTCTCGTCCTTTGTGATTTCGTTGCCATACATTTTACTTTTTGCATTAGTTATAAATTCCAAAGTACATTGTTATTATTGCTGCACTAAACTCTTATATCAAATTGAGGGGGAAACATCTTTTATTTTTACCATTTCCAGTATTTATTCCTTCCACTTATTTCTTGGTGGAGATCAAGGTTCCACCTGGTGTCATTTTCCTGAAGCCATCAACATTTCTTGTAATGCAGGTCTGCTGGTGATGAATTCTCCCAACTTGATACAGAATTCTTTTTTTACAAGTTTTCTTTTCCTTGTAGTATGCTAAAGATGTAATTCCATGGTCTTCTGACTGACTCGTATTATTTTTAATGAGAAGTCAGAGAATAATCTTTCTCTTCCTGTATGTCATGTATTTTTTCTCTCCTGGATCCTTTAAATTTTTTATTTTTATCATTGGTTTTCAGCAAGTTAAATATTATGTGCTTTGGTGTGATTTTCTTTGTGCTTGGCATTCATTCAGATTTTGGATCTGTGGATTTATATTTTTCATAAAATCAGGAAAAATTTCAGCCATTATGTTTTCAAATATGTTCCTGCATCCCCCATAGTCTAATTACATATATATTATTCCAGTTAATATTGTCACAGGCTATCAAGACTACTCCTTTTTTCAGCCTTTTTTTTTTCTTCTTGGTTCTCCTGTAGTTTATTTAGAAGCCATCTACATCCTGCCAGAGAACCCCAAAGTCCTTCACGTCTCTATAAAGCAACCCATCTTTTCTATCACATTTATTTATGTATTTGAAAAGTAAAGAGTACACGGGCATAATCAACACCAGGATTCAGGAGGGTGGTTACCTGTCATGGGAAAGTAGGAGGAGGTGACAGGAAGTCTACCAGAGACAGTTTCACTGCATTGGCGATGTTTTATTTCTTCAGCTGGTGGCAAGAGCATGGGTTTTGCTATTTTTAAAAATCTTTTTGTTTAACTATTACATATTTTTTAAAAAACACAAGGACATGGATTGCTACATGTTAGTATCTCTGAAAGTGAAAAACGAAAGAATTCAAATAAGATATTTGGGGTCAGAAAACCTTCAGGGTCTTGGGCCGGCCCGGTGGCGCACTGCTACAGTGCGCCGCTTGGGAAGCACAGCAGCGCTCCCGCCGAGGGTTCGGATCCCACATACAGACCGGCTGCTCACTGGCTGAGCGCGGAGCGGGAGCAACACCGAGGGTTGCGATCCCGTTGCCGGTCCCGGTCCAGTACGGGTGCGACACTGAGGGTTGCGATACGTTGCCGGTCACAAAAAAAGAGACAAAAAGGAAAAAAAAAAAAAAAAAGAAAACCTTCAGGGTCTAGATTTGAGCTCCCTGGTACTGTTTCTCTTGTCCCTTGGTTTCCTGAAGTAGCTGAGGGTGGCGCCTGTGGCACAGTGAGCAGGGATAAAGGCTGTGGTCACCCATGGGCCACTTGCTAATTCTGGTGTCCCTAAGGTGGCACTACTGGCTTTTGAGCATATTTTACCCCGACTTTATTACCAGCACGTTATTAGTATGTAGGAAAATATGGCTAACGGTAAGTGCCTGTACGCTGCAGTGCGTTGACGCGTCCCCTCTGCCGTCATTTCCTCTTTGGCTGAGCTCTGTTAGTATTAATATTCTTAGCTCTGTCACTGTGTACTCTCGGATCTTTCTATTCCCAGCAGAAATCCTCCCTCCCTCTGGTACCTCGTGTGACGAGCTGGACTCCAGCCAGCTCCTTGTCCCAGCAATTCCCCCACTAGCCTTGCCCCTTGCCAAGGTACTTCCAAATAATAACACAACAGTCATGGTGACAGCTAACATTTGTTATACAGGACCTGCGTGAATTTGTCCAATCCTCACTGTGATCCTACAAGGTAAATATTATTACTATAGTTCTTTTTAATCTTTAAAGTGTCTCAGGTAAGGGAGACATCACTGTTATCATCTGGAACACTTTACAGGTGAGGAAACTGATTTTCTTTTTTTTGTTTTTTTTTCCCCTTTTTTTCTTTTTTACTGACCGGTAACGGGATTGCCACCCTCGGTGTCACGCCCGCACCGCGCTCAGCCAGTGAGCGGGAACCGGTCTCCGCATGGGATCCGAACCCTCGGTGAGAGCGCCACCGTGCTCCCAAGCGGCACACTCTCCAGTGCGCCACCAGGCCGGCCCGGAAACTGATTTTCAATAAGTTGGCCCATGGCCACATGGCAGGGAGTGGCTCAGCTAAGAGTGAAACCCAGTTTTTCTCTCCCTAGATGTTGCATTTCTTGGGAGTGGTCAGAAGAACTGCCTGGTCAACCCATAGAACAGTGAGAAATACTAGATCATTATTGATTTAAGCCACTGTGTCTTGGGGTGGTTTGTTACACAGCAGTATGTACCTGAAGTAGATGCTGAAAATTAGATAATAGATGAATATTTTCAAGATGATAATACAGTTACAATATTTTTAAGTGTAAAAAAGGAAGCTATAAAGCAATACGTGCAAGAAGAGTTCATTGTTGTAAAAAACAAAAGCCCATGATCTAAATGACTCAGTTCCCATTTTGGATTGTGAGTGTTTGGATGTTGAAGGATGCTTATATTTGTAGCAGTAGCTGATTTGTTCAGATGCTATTGCCTGGAAGTTGATGACTGGAAACCAAAGTGGGGCGTGGGGTGTTGGGCATCTCCTGCTCTAAAGAGAGGTGGAAATCACTGTGGAGTGCGGCACCTCCTGGGGCACTGCCAGGCTCCAGAACCTGCTCTGCTACTCACACATCACTGGAGCCCCTCTTCTCCTCTCTACAAGCACATGAGGATGGTCAGTGCAGTCAATCACAGGAAGAACCAGCTACATAATTTGGGGGGTCCAGTGTAAAATGAAAATGAGTGGCCAAAATTCAAAAATTTTGTTCAAATTTATGATTTCGAGACAGACCGAGCGTGGGACACTTCTGGGAATAGAGCCCTGTGCACCTGCACAGGTCATGAGCCGTGATGCTGTCCTGTTCTCCAGCTGGGGCAGGAGCGCTCTGGCTCCCCCCACCTCTGTGGCAGTAGGGGGTGGGCTTCTGCAGACTTGCTCACAGAGAGTGGGGTGCATCCCATGGCTGACCTCTCCTGTGGCCCACGGGAGGCAGGCCTGGGAAGGAGAATGGACGGAGGTGGCCTGCATCCCACTTTGTGGCCAGGCGAGGGTGCAGGAGTTTCCCAAGGGTTGAGTAAACAGAGGGGAGGCAGCTGGGGAGGGATTTCAGTAGCCGGCCTCCAGGGACTAGAGCCATTGGAAGAAATCTAAGTAGAGCAGCCCTCTCCCCAGACAACTCAACCACGCACCCCACTTGGAAGCCTGACCCCAGAAGGTGCTGATCAGCATGCACTGTTGGCCAAGAGAACAAGACCTGTGTCTGTTCCCCTCCTGCTCTCAGCCCCCACCCCCATCACACGCCCCCTTCAGATCCTGGAGGCGAAAAGATGCCCATGGGGGAGGGAAAAAAGAGAAGCCCCTGCCCCGTTCCCGGCCTTGCTCAGCACTGACGGGCATGTGATGTGTAACTTTTAGATTGGACTAGGCTAACCTGGATTTTTAATAACTGAGGGTGATCAGAAAGTTAGGAGTCTGCCGGGAATATTGTTCAGTGGCAGCAGAGATTTGACCAAGCAAGTGTGGTTGAAGACTGCCATTAGGGACAAAGCAAAAACGTTTCTTGTTTGAGACTTGTCCAGTTTAGAGTTTTCCATAAGCCAGGCCCGTGTGAATAGAAATACAGCTGGAAGGGTAGAGAGCAGGTATAGTTGGGTGCTGGGGTTTTGTACTAAGACAAAAAATAGCTTTTAATGAAAGGAAGGATGATGTGCCCCATCCAGCCTGCCCCCGAGTCTCTAGCCTCACTCAGCCCTGTCCCCAACCGCTAGGGGACGCGTCTCATAAAAGTCTGTTACATCAAAATACCACGTCAGAGCCAGGAAAGAGTCTATTCCCCTAGAGGGGCCAGGTTGGTGTCACTGACAGGGGAACAGGGGTGGAGGGGTGGGGGGGACAAGGAGGGAGGTGCTGGGTGAGGATGGGCATGGAGGGGGAAGCATGCTGGTGACCCACTTGTCCCTGAGACCACCTGTCATCCTGGAAAGCCCCTCAGTCCTGGGCCATCTGGGTTGGTTGGCACCCTGCGGGCAGGATTGGGGCTGGACAGAGGAAAAGGAGGCTGGTGGAAATGGGTGAGGACCGAGAGAGGGGTGAGGAATGGCAGCTAGGGATGGGGGTACCAGGAGCTGCCTTTCCTTTGTCTCCGCAGCTTTTACATCTTGTGGGGAACAGAGCTTCTCTCAGCAGAAGGGGCTCCTGGTGTGTGTGTGTGTGTGAGCCTGTGTGTGTGTGAGCCTGTGTGTGTGAGCCTGTGTGTGTGTGTGAGCCTGTGTGTGTGTGCCTGTGTGTGTGTGAGAGCCTGTGTGTGTGTGTGTGAGCCTGTGTGTGTGTGCGCGTGTGTGTGTGTGAGCGTGTGTGTGTGTGAGAGCCTGTGTGTGTGTGAGCCTGTGTGTGTGTGAGCGTGTGTGTGTGTGAGAGCCTGTGTGTGTGTGAGCCTGTGTGTGTGTGAGCGTGTGTGTGTGTGAGAGCCTGTGTGTGTGTGAGCCTGTGTGTGTGTGAGCGTGTGTGTGTGTGAGAGCCTGTGTGTGTGTGAGCCTGTGTGTGTGTGAGCGTGTGTGTGTGTGAGAGCCTGTGTGTGTGTGTGTGCGCCTGTGTGTGTGTGAGCCTGTGTGTGTGTGTGTGTGTGTGTGTGTGTGGAGTGTGGGAGCTCCCGCTCTCTCTCTCCCTCTGTCCCCCTCTCCCCGCTTCCAGGCCCCAGTGGGAGTGACTCAGCATGAAAGCCAGGCCTGCTCCTCTCTCTGGCTGCTCCCTGCGGCTGCTCCCCGCTCCACTTGGCTCCCTGCTTCTCCTCCCTGTGGCGCCCACACTAGCTGGCCCAGAAGCTGAGGCCCCTGCCATCTCACCTTGGTGGCCTTGAGGAGGGGCTGGTCAGCCTCCCCCGGGCAGCACAGCCCCTCACACACCCCTCCCCTTCCCCAGTCCCTGCAGTGTCTGTCCCCTGTGAGCTGACACGTACACAAAGGTTCCCGCGTGCAGGGCACTGCAGTAGGTGCTCAGCACGCATGATTCATTCATCCTCACCCAGTGAGGTCAGCACAGCGGCTGTTGTCATCATAGATTCAGAAAGTGGGGGATGAGAGCCCAAGTCGCGGGGCCAGCCACTCATTCATACCGACTTCTGACAGATATGCACACCCACGTGGCTAACGCGCAGGGCAGAGCCACTCACTAAAGAACTGTAGGTAGGAGCAATAGTGCGAAACAAGCAGCTGGGAACAATCCGTGCTCACCCAGTAGGACTCATTACATCAGTTACGGTGCATCTGCATGCTGGGTTACCATCCAGCCATTAAAAAGGAGGAGGAGCTCTACTCGCGTGTGTGTGCACACGTGCATGTGGAGCAACTGGCCAGGCACATCAGTCGGCAGAAAAAGCAGAGTTCAGAGCAGTGTGCCAGTGTGACACGTTTCCCTCGTGTGTGTGTGCATGCACGAATGCACACGCATGCACACGCATGCATGCTGTGGCCCATAGAGGCTCCCATCTGCAGACCGACTCCGGAAGGAGATACAAGGAAATGGTGGCAACGGTCCCCCCCACCCCCCAGGAGGGGAACAAGAGACTGGGGCGGAGAGGGGAGAGAAAACACTGCACTATGGCACCTGTGTGTGGTTCAAATCTCAGAGAGTACCTTCTGAAAATGAAAAACTGTTGTTTAAAACCTGTAATGCAGAATGTGAAAGAAAACTCCACATCTGTCTGACCTCGGAGCGCAAACTCTTAACTGTAAGAGCTACTGCCTAGAAGAATTTGGACTAAAGCATGCATGTGAGTGTTTGTGTGATGTGTGTGCATATGTGTGCATGTAGGTGTGTGTGTGTGTGAGTGTGCATTTGTGTGTTGTGAGTATGAGTGTACGTGTGTGTGTGTGTTTGTATGTAGGAGCAAGTGTGTACATATAAAATTTCAGAGCCTCCAGCTCCTGGTCCTCAAGTCCTGTTTCCGGGAGGTGGGCCGTGACAGCCTTAACCCCTAACTGTCCTCCCACCTTCCCCCCTTCCCCACTTCCTAGATGGCTGAATGGAGCAGGAGAGGAGGGGGACGTGGGGGAATGCTAGCAGGCTGCCCACTCAGGCCGCCTAGGGCAGGACTCTGCGGCGCCAGCCCTGCTGGGGGAAGGTGCCCTTCCCTTTAGGACCCCAGGAAGTCCCCAGCACAACACTGCTCTAGCAGCCCAGTACTGAGGAGCAGGGAGGGGATGGAATTGGAGCAGAGCAGGTGGGGAACCAAGGAGAGGAATGGGGAAACTAAAGGCATGCATGGCCTCCTTTGCTGAGCAGATAGATGATTTTTCTGGGCTTGGAGAGATTGCAGACGGCAGAACCAGCATGTCCAAGATCAGGTTTTGGGGTGATGGGGAAACTGCCTGGGGAGTGTGGGGCCAGACAGGGCAGGGGGAGCGGCAGTGGTGCCCATAGCTCCTTGTCCCATGTGACCACCCAAACCGTAGGCCAGGGTATGTGGCTTGCTGCTAACATTACCAGCCCGGGCAGCTTTTCTCTCCTTGCTCCAAACTTACCCCTGAAAAGCTAGCGGGGACAGTCAGAGCTATGTACATTCTCTTGCCCCCAAACATCTCCTCCGCAATCTGGCAGCCTGATTAAAATTCTGCCATCGGAATCCTACCTGGAATGGATAACCCCTGAAGGTGTTGTGGGTTTTAGAGTCAGAAAGCTGGTTCGATCCCTGGGCTGCCATCTGAGAGCAGGGTGACCAGGACCAACCACCTGGCAGCTCTAAGGCTCGCGGCTGGATCTGTCAAGGGGGCACAAGGGTACCTAAGGTGCAGGGCTGGCATGAGAGTTCATGGGAACTCTCAATCAGTGTTAGTAAGGCTCAATCAGTGTTAGTGCCCCACCCCTCACCCACAGCCTGGGTGCCTCAGGGCTGCAGACCCCCTTCTTACAGGAAGAGGACAGGAGCAGGGAAATGAGTATTTTAAAAGAGAACAAGGTGGGACTGAGGGTACTCGGCCCCTGAGAGGTGTCTCCTAAGCAAGAAAGAGAAGGCAGTAGAAGGTCAGGAAAATACATTTAGCAGTATCTTCATAGAAATCTCTTTGCCCAGCTCACCAAGGCAACCGCTGCCTGTCCCTGCTGCGCAGCTGCCGCTGTCACAGGGCCTCCCCCTCATTCCTCCCCTGGCCTTCACTTTAGCAAAATTTACTCTAGAAAAGGAGGGAGGCAGTGATGGATGCATGGCAGGGCTTGTCTCAGGGCTGTAGGAGGGGATGCTGGAGATGGACTGGTAGGGACAGGACAGGAGCACAGGTAGTTACAGCGTTGAGTGTTGACAATGGTGATCATTACAACAGAACACGAATGTCATTTACATGCAGAGAAGAAAGTATCCCCTTTACCGTACGTGTATAGGCCTTGTTCTGTGATGTTATGGTTATTGGGTTATTGTCCTGGTTAATTTATGCTGAGGAACCTGCTAGGCAGAGGCGCTCCCTGGAGGCAGGAGGTGGAACCTCATAGACAGGATGTGGTAGGGAATTCTCATGGTTCCTTAATAGCCATTCTCTTCTTCCCTAGGAATTGGACCCACAGTTTCTAGCTAGGCACAGGGCCACCTTGAGTAAAGACTCGTGTCCCAGCCTTCTTTGCATCTGGATATAGTCATGTGACCAAGTTCTAATCTATAGGAGGCAAATAGAAGCATCGCTAGTAACTTCTAGGGAGTGTCCTAAGAAGAAGAAGGCAAACTCCTGCTCATGTCTTCTTTCCTACTTCCTGTGAATGTTGACTTGATGGCTGGAGCTTGAGAAGCCATTCTGGACCATGAGGTGGAAGCTGCACACTAAGAAAGGTGGAGAAACAATATAAAAGGAACCTGGATCCTGATTTCTCGAAGGGCTTTGCTAGCCCTGAACTGACATCTCCACCATGAGGTGGACAGCCACGCCTGAGGGATGATGGAGCAGAAACCTGGAAAGAGCCCATGTCCCTCCTGACAATGTAGAGTGGCCATATTAGCTCTGGAATGCCTGCCTCTGGACTTCATTTACATAAGAGGGAATGCATGTCTACTTTATTTAAGCCACTATTACTTTGGGTTTCTTGTCTCTCCACAGCCAAATCAAATCCTCAGTGAATTTGTTCTAGGCTTCCCCATCCCAGGCTTCTCCCAGTGAAAGAGGCAGGGTAGATCCCAGCTAAGCCTCTCTTTGTCTGGACCTTGGAGGGTATCTGCAGTGGTGGGGGCCAAAGACAGTGTCTAGTGATAAAGTAGCCTAGGAATGAGAAAGGGAGGGACAGGCAATGCCTCTTTCTCCCCAGGGTCCCAGAGGGATGGGATGAAACCTGACCCAGAAACAAGATGGCAACTACACTGTTATTGCTCCTATGGGACCGGAAGCAACGGGAGGGTGGAGACTAGCACAGAGCTCAGCACATAGTAGATGTTCAATAAACATTTGTTGACTGGCGAACTGATGCACTCCACTAAGGAGTTTGGACCAGAAACTGAAGGGGCCAAAGTGGTAGAGACCCAGGAGAGAAATCCCCTATGAGAAGATGACTCGGGTGCGGGGTGTTACAAAGCTGGAGCCATGTGGTCTGCAGCACACCCTTCTCCGATAATGTAGCACATCCTCCCCCAGCAGGTGGGCAAGCTCTGCATTTTATCGATGGAGGACATTCATGGACAGGGTAGTTTATAGTTAGCGACACATGGCTATATTCAGGGGCGTATTTGTTTCTCACAACCCTAAGGGCAGGGATTATTACTGCACTCTTTTCAGAAGAGAAAGGTAGGGCCCAGAACTTTGCGTCACTTATCTGAGACCGCTCACTAGGAAATGCAGGAGCTGGGACTTGAACCCAGGGCTTCTGACCACAAACATCACCTTCTTTGGACTAAAGGCTGCAGTTGGGACTTTCTGGCTCTAATGGCACTCTCCTCTGAACTCCCCAGCCCAACACCAGGGCCCTACGTGGGGTTCACGAAGCCCTGAGAGGAAGAGGTGAGACAAGAGAAGGGATATCAGGCAACCTCTCAGCAGCTTGGAGGGCTGGTAGGCCGATACACCGAGCACTTTGGATAGCCCTAGCCCAAACAGTGCATTTGCACAAACAGGACAAGGTGCCCTTAACTCAAGATGCTTTACTGCCATCTACTGGAAAATTGTCTTAATAATCATTCAAGTATATGATGACAAGTGTGAAAATGATGCCCCCTGGAATTAACTGTCAAGTGCAGAACACGAACAACTGTACAAAGCAGCCCTAAATGCAACTTCTCTTACCTGAGGGAATGAAAAACGACAGGACCACTGCCAACACGGTGCTCAATTACTGCCCTCTTTTCTGCCTGGGAGCCCCTGGCTCACACAGAGGGTCTGCAGTGGTCTGTATCCTGTAGTTTCACCATCCAGGGCCCTGTAGAATCCATTTATCCTTCTGTCCACTCTATGCACGTGCTCTGAGTATCTCTGGGCCAGATCCTTATTTGAATCCTTCACCATTTACTAGCTGTGAGCTCCTGGACATTTTCCTAAGCCTCTGGCTCCTCTTCTGTATAATGGGGATATTATCTCACCGGGAAGATTGAGACTTACATGAGATAATGTGTATAAAGTCCCTGGCTTGTGTTCAATACTTACCCCTTCTCTCCCAGGTTGTCAACTGTCAACTTATTATGGTGGGGAACTCAGTGACCAACAGTCTTGACCTGCTCCTGACACTGTTAGATCTGAGTTTTCACACAGGCAGCTTACCGGGGGAAGATGGGCTCTGGTACATAGAACTTCAGAAACAACCAAGGTGCTATGGCCATGAATGCACGTGGAGTCCTAGCACAGAGCCAAGCCCAGAGCAGAGCAGGTTCAGTAGGCACTGGCCTTTCACCTTCTTTTCCGCCTTTAAGACCTGGCTGGAACTGATGCAGGCTAGGAGGATTCAGGGTCCCCTTTATCTCCAGAGAGGCTGAACTGTTGAGACCATGGGGATCAGGTCTTGCAGATTTAATTTACCTGTAGGAAAAGACTTGTAGACTGTTGTTTGGCCAGTTCTCTGGAGTCTTCTATTAAGGCTAAAAGCAGGGCTATCCAACTCTTTGAGCTTCAGTTTCCAAATCTCTAAAATGAGGCCAGTCATATTTACTTTGTACCGTCATTATGAGGATTAAAATGCCAGAAGCACCTAAAGGGTCTACCACAATGTCAGAAACAAGGTAAACACAAAAGAAATTATTGCTGCGATCACAGTGATGGAATCCAGGGGGCGTCTAGAGTGGGCTGAAGGATGCTACTCTCTACCATCCAAATGCCAACCACCTTAAGGGGTTGAAAATGCAGTTCTCAGAGCTGGTGAGGAGCCAGGATAAAAGTACCTCCCCCTACCCCACTCTTTGTATTGGAGGGAAGCTGGTACAAACTTTCTGGAGCGTGGTTTGGCAATAGGGATCCTTTTGATGCAGCCACTACACATCTAGGAATTCAGCCAAGGAAGTAATCACAGGGCCCTACAGAGTTGTTTGTGCTAGAACATTCATTGCAATGTTGCTAATAATAGTGGGAAATTGGAAATAACCTAAAGTTAGAGATGCACTCAATACATGTGAGGGCTGAATGCCAGATGGTGAAGTGTTAAGATCAGTGTTCGGCTGAGGCCCAGGCCAATGCTCAATATCACCCTCGTGGAGCAAATGTCTCTGATAAAAGAGAACACTTAAAATTTTAACAGAGATTATTTGTGATGATAATTTGCTTACTGATGAGTTTAATTGTCAATGCTTAATAGTTTAACATTATAGTGCAAGAAAAATACTTTCTTAGTGCTAACAGTAGCTAGATTGCTCCTGTATTATGTAGTGTGCACATTTGTGTTAATGAATTGATGCTTACTTTTAACTGATAATGATGGAGTGTGATACCTCACTTTTTCTAATAACTTTTTCTTTTCTTCATATTCTTTATATTCTATATTGGTTAAATATAATTTACTATGGATATGGTCATATATGATTTTAGAGGTTTTCCTCCTTATGAAATTATGAGGTTGGTTAAATTGACATTCTGTTTTTATTTACCTTTACAAGATGTAAAGAATTACAAATAGGGCTTTTTTTAAAAAAAAAGATTCATGGCCCAAATAGAATAAAGTAACTAGAAACTGAATACAGTTTTTAAAGATTATTTTGTTTAATGTCATGAATGTCAGTATCCCAAACAATTCTACAAAGATTAGAACTGTGATATAATTTTATTTCTATTATTCTGCTTCATATTATTATTTTAATATTTTATTGTTGTTGCCTCAAAAGGTATCTTTTAAAAATATCTAGCTGACATGCTTTCTCAATATTTATTTGTGTTAGCTATCAATATGTCTCCTTCTATATTTAACTACTTGAAAGCTCTTAATAATTAATTCTGTATACAAAAAGGACATTGTTTATAATCATCATGAGTGATTACATCATTTTATGCTTGCAATAATAAATATACATTTTTACTTTAAATGACTGATAAAATTTCAACACATGGAGCATGAAAGAGGATATTCACTACAAGTTACATTTAGAAGATTGTCTATATTTGGGAGTGATTATTAACAGCAAATCCAAATGTTATTCCATGTATGTGTAATGGAGGTTATTATGTTTATTGTATGCAAAAGCTATATAACACAGTCACAGGATCAAGATCATGCACAAGTCCAAGGAACCCAGAACTGATACTGAAGTCTGAACTTGTCTATTCAGCCTTTCAGAGGCCCAAGTTGAAGAACATAATTTGACCGGATGCTAAGATCAAAGCCAAATTTTGGTGCATCCTTACTAAATAAACTGCGTCATTTCTGTAAGAGGGACATACTAGTTGTCTATTAAAAATTACATTGGAGAAATGTATTTCTGAACATTGGAAGGATTGTCTTACTAATGCTGAATTTTAAAAGCTGATTATAAAAGAGGATGAAGATGTGAGCCCAAAGTCGTAATTAAGGAGAAAAAAACCTGAATAGATGAAAGATTGAAAGATACATACAAAATGTTAATAACGATTAACTCTAGGTTTTGGATTAAAAGATTTCTGCTTTGCTTTTAATTAATACATTTTTTTGTATCATAATATTCATATAGTTTTTAAAAATAAAAAATATTTAAGGAGGTGGCCGGTTAGCTGAGTTGGTTAGAACGTGGTGTTGATAACACCAAGGTCAAGCCTTCAGATCCCCTTACCGGCCAGCTGCCAAAAAAAAAAAAAAATTTTTTTTGAAGTGCATCTTTTCTGTCTCCTCTTCTCTTTCATCCAAGGTCAGATTTTGAGCCTACTGAGCTGGCCAGATGGTCTGGGTCACTGACCAGAGCCACCTCCAGCACTCAGTGTTTATGTTCATTTGAGGATTAGGACTTTGGCGGACTGGAGCTGCCTTCATCCAAGGTCAGATTTTGAGCCTACTGAGCTGGCCAGATGGTCTGGGTCACTGACCAGAGCCACCTCCAGCACTCAGTGTTTATGTTCATTTGAGGATTAGGACTTTGGCGGACTGGAGCTGCCTTTCCTGAGCCTGCCAAGAGGAAGGCAAAGATCGGTGGGAGGGTGGGAGCAGGCAGAGGGCGGTAGCCCCATTTGACCAACCGAATGTCAGAAGCTGGAAGTGCCTGAAAAATCCTGCTTCAGTCTTGAGGCCTGGGGATAGATCACGTGAACGTGTCTAAATTTTTCCACAGTAGAAGAGCTACAAGGTTGTCCCCCAAATCCATTTTCCTCTGCCTCTTCCTCAATATAACTCACAAATCTTAGTACTGGTTACACGGTGACCTAGCTCGGTGTGGCCATGTGGGTAAGTTCTAGCCAACAAGAGAGGTAAGTGCATGTTTTATATGCAACTTCCAGGAAATGTCCTTAAAGAGAGGGGCATGTTCTTTCTCCTTTTGACCTTTTATTCATGGTTGGAGTATGGACATGATGGCTGGGACAGAAGCAACCATTCTGGACCACGAAGCCACATGCTCGGGATGATGGAGCGACAAGGTAGAGTCGAGGTCTCGCATAATCATGGAGCTGACACGCCATTCCTAGATTTGCTCCCTTAAACTTCATTTATGTGAGAGTGAAATAAACATCCATCTTAGTTTAAACCAGTGTTTTCTTAGGGTTTCTGTCACACACCATAAATCTAATCATGACTAATTACAATAGCTATCACTCATTTAGTGCTTACTTTACCAGCCACTCTTCTAAGTGCTTTACAAATGTTATCTTGTTTAACCTGTGCAACAACCTTACGAGGTGGGAACTCTAATTAACCCCACTTTATAAACCAGGAAACTGCAATACAGAGAGGTTAACCAGCTTGCTTGAGATTGTACAACGAGTGACCGGGGACAGTGAGGAGCCAGAATACAAGCCCCTCCCCCTCCCCACTCTTCATCTGGGAGGGAAGCTGGTACAAACTTTCTGGAGGGTGATTTAGCAATAGGGACCCTTTTGACTCAGCCACTAAGATCTGAACCTAGGTCATTTGACCCTAGAACCTGTCCTCTGAATGCTCTCTGGACCCTCTCATTTGACTCCCTTTTTATCTTCTGATTTTTACCTGACACTTCCATTCCCCACTGCAGGCCTATTTTTGTTAACTCTACTCCCCTGTCCCATCCCACGCCACTTCTCCAGTAAAAAGCGCATTCCCTCACACCCTGTTTCCCAGGGAAAGGCTCTGACTGCCTAACTCATGCTAAAGTGTAAGAGACAACATCAACATAATATGTTTCCTCTCCATAAGGAAAATAGGCTACTTATTTCTATGTCGGTGTGAGAGGGTTGATGTGTGAGAGACACAGGACCACGCTCTATGAGCCTTGGGCTTTGCAATCAAATGATCTGAACTTTATTTCTGCTGCCAGAAAGCTTTGCAATCTTAGCAAATCTCTTAACCATTCTGAGCCTCCGTTTTTCCCTCTGTAAAAAGGTAGAGTCAGATCTTCATTAGGCAGGGCTACTGTAAGGATTAAATGAAATAACCGAGGTGTAGACACCTGGCCCCCTATCAGCCTGGCACATAATAGGCATCAGAAAATATGAACCTTTATTTAGTTGAGTCCTGTTTATCCATTGCTCCCCCTAGTCTGTTTTTTAAAGGTAAGTTATTGAGGTATAATTTATTATTTATTTATAACTTTATGTATTAATTGTTTATTCAAATATTTATTGAGCACCCACTGTGCCAGACTCTGTCCTGGGTCTGGAATACAGAAACAAAGCTGACAGGTAAGTCTCTGCCTGGGAATTTATAGTCTATTGGGTGGAGTCAATAAACACGTAAATAAACAAACAAACAAGCAAGATAAGTATGTGCTATGCAGAAAGCAGGATTATGCAGTTGGTAGACAGGGGCTGCACTGGATTGAAAGGATGAGAGCTACGAAACTGACAGCCGTGTCATTTAGATGTCACAGCAAACTCTGCAAGTTAGTTAAAATTCTCATTTAATGGAGAGGGAATTTGAGGCTCAGAAGGCTAAGGAACGTGCTCAAGGTCACACAGAAAGTGCATGGGAAAACAGGGATTCAAGCCCAGGTCAAGAGGTGCCAAAAGCTTGTGCTATTTTCATCACACCGTGCTGCCTCTCTGCTGGGCCCTGGGTCATCTCTGTTGGGGCAGGGGGAGGGAGGGAGGGATGCGGGAGGGGTCAGGAGTGTGATGTTTGTGTTGCCTGTTGATCTGTGATAGTAACAACATATCAAAAAGGACTCCAAACAGCCAGGGGCACTGCGGTGACCTCTCCCTACCCCCATCTCATCTCCTTCCTCCTCTAACTGAGATGTCAACTTTCTGCCTCATTCCCTCCCATACTGGACACCTGGCATTGCAGGGCTCTAAGCAGAGACAGCTGGTCTCACCCTGTGCCTCCCTAGCTTCCTCCATCATGAAGACATAAACTGAGGTGTGTCAGACAGAGGAGTGTGTGCTCTCTCACCCCGCCCCGTTTCCCTCTTCTCCTCTCTGCTGCCTCCCTCCCTCCTCCTCCCCCTCCCTATCCCCCATCTTTCTCCTTCCTTCTGCCTCCTTGCATGCTCCAAGATGAAAGGCCAATTAATCTTGCTGCCACTAGCACTGCGGGGCTGTGTGCTGGTCCACAAGCATAGGCATTTCTACCAGGACTGCCTAACAGTCCCTGGCAACCATGGCTGACTGGTAAGAGACTGCATTCATTCCTCCACAGCCTGAACACTTCAAAGGGGGCTCTGCCAAGCTAAGCCAAGATTTCCACCCTGACACATCAATCACTAGCGAGACCGCTGGGGTTACCCTCTGGGTGACATTCTGCTGTTCTATCTTGACATGTGGGTTTGGACACAGAGCATCCTTGTGCCCATTATACACACCACAAATGGCAGAGTGCTTGAGAGCATTTGATTAGTGTGCGTCAGGCTTCCATGTCTACTTACGCCTGGTATATTCATTCATTCAACCAATATTTATTGAGCACCTACTATGTGCAGACACTGTTATAGGCACTGGGGTTACAGGAGTGAATGAAACAGCCCAAATCCTGCTCTCATGAAGTTGGCATCCTGGTGAGGAGAGACAGATAGTAAACAGATAAATACATATTATGTCCGATGGTGTTAAGTGCTTTTGAGGACAAATAAAGCAGAGTAGGTGGGATACAGAGTGAAGAACAAAGCGGTTTTAGATAAAGGGAGATCATGCAGCTCTCTTACTCTGGGGAGTATGTGATATACCTGCATCCTTTATGCAAGTAACTCGTTCCCAAAAAGTCAAGTATCAATGGGGTTTTTGCATATTAAATCACATTTTAAATTGAACATAGGCAAGGCTTGCAAATTAACATGCAGCCAATCTCTAAACCTCAGTTTCCTCATAAGAAAATTTCTTTAATAATTCTTGCCCCAGCTAGCTTACTGGGCTGGTGAGAGACTCATGGAATGGAATTTTAATTTTGTGGATGTACTTAGTAACCTGCAAAGCACTTTATTACATTAAAGTAATGTTATTATTAAATTGAAGATGTAGTTGGCAACGTATATTACCACCTCCAAACAGAAATTCTGTGATAATCCAATTTTCATGTATTCAGTAGGCTAAAATGACGATTACACTTGTATGTTTTCCAAATTCTGGCAGGCAGGGATGGCATCTTATTAAGCCTTCTGAGGCTTGGGGAGCACTTTGTGGTTGCCCCTGGCTATGACTTGCTGTCGGCAGTGAAGAGCATCCTTTCAGAGGATGTCTGTAAAGTCTTAATTTCAGAGCACCAGTTAACCTTGAGACCTCAGCCTATCTTCACCCTTATCTATTTGAAATAAGAGAATGAGGATGAAAGAAAGACCCCATCAGCCTTCTTAGGTGCAGCTCTTGCATCTTGGAATAGTCTCCATCCAAAACATTTAGGGAGCCGTAGGGCCCGACAGACAACGGGGAGGGTCCTCACCCAGGGCAGAAGCTGCCTGCTTCATGAAGTTTTTCTCTTTGTATACAACATTTTGAGGCAAAATGTAATGACTGCCATTTGGAAAGGAATCCATTTTATTCAAATAACACCGCCAAATAGGAAGATTTATGGCAAGTATCTCCAGGAAAGTGCTCGGCAGCAATCAGATGCTTATCTGTGTCCCTGTCCTCTTGGGACTGCCTGCAGATACAGCCATCACTTAACTATAAGAATATGTGACAAGGGCAATGGAGAGAGTGGTTTATAAATTATTTTCTTTCTTTCTTTCTTTTTTTTTCCCTTTTTGTCTTTTTTCGTGACCGGCAACGGGATCGCAACCCTCGGTGTCGCACCCGCACCGCGCTCAACCAGTGAGCGGACCGGTCTCTATATGGGATCCGAACCCTCAGCGGGAGTGCCGCCGCGCTCCCAAGCGCCGCACTCTACCGAGTGCGCCACCAGGCCGGCCCAGGTTTTCGGCTTTTTGCTCTTCAGAGGTGCCGAGGCAGGATTGCTCCAGCCAGAGTGGCTGGGATGCAGAGAGCAGGTTCCCGGGGGCAGCTGTGCTCCAGGTCTGTCCTCCTGGACAGCTCAGTTCTCCCAGGCCTCAGGGTCTGTGATAGGTGGGGCACCCTTCCAAACTTCCCAAATGCCTTTAGGGCTTTTTTCCCATTGTCCTGGTTTTTAGCATCTGGCTGCCTCACCGCCAAGCTAATGTCCTTAGCAACCAGTTTATCTGCTTCACCCTTGCATTTTTCTCTGGCTTTTGAATTACGCAAGTGCCACACTCTACCGAGTGTGCCACCGGGCCGGCCCTATAAATTATTTTCTGACACTGTTTATGGAGAATGAGACATAGTCAGGGTGGGTGGTAGCAGGATGCAATGGCAAATGTGCCCTCGCCAAGCATTTCAAAGACCTCAGAATATGGGATTTCCTTTCAGAGAAACCAGTACCAATTCATCATCAGTACACTTTTTCTCAGTGTCTACTCTGGGCAAATCATCCTATTAAAAGATATGGAGGAGACTCCAAGATATTTCCAACATAGACCAGGAGGTCTCATTTTAGTTGGAAAAATAAGACAGCCCTGTGGATAAAGACAGGAGCCCTCTTTAATGATTAAGAGGAGGTGGGAGAAGCTAACCTTGTTCAATCTCCTGCTGGAACTGAGGCACTTAAATTACATTATCCCATTTGACCATCATCACTACAAAGTAATATCATTACTCCCATTTTACGGATGAGAATATGGAGAACAGAGAGGTTAAATGACTTGCTCAAGTTCACACAGCTGGTACGTGGCAGTAAAATGTTCATTCTCAGCCTGCTTAACTGATGGGGCCAGAATCAAAGTGAAGTTTCAAAGTGACCTCCCTGTTGATTTTGTCAGGGATAAGCACCAGTGTTAGAAAAACAAAACACTTGGCTGTACTTCAGTTCATGCCATTCCTTAAGGAGGGGGCTGAGGAACCACTAGCTTTAGATCTGGAGCTTTAATGTCCTTTTCTTTGATAAACTATATTTCTTTTCCTTTTCTTTCTTTCTCTTTCCTTCCTTCCTTCCTTCCTTCCTTCCTTCCTTCCTTCCTTCCTTCCTTCCTTCCTTCCTTCCTTCCTTTTCTCTCTCTCTTCTCTCCTTCCTTCCTTCCTTCTCTCTCTCTTTCTTTTTCTTTTCTTTTCTTTCTTTCTTTCTTTCTTTCTTTCTTTCTTTCTTTCTTTCTTTCTTTCTTTCTTTCTTTCTTTCTTTCTTTCTTTCTTTCTTTCTTTCTTTCTCTCCCTCCCTCCCTCCCTCCCTCCCTTCCTTCCTTCCTTCCTTCCTTTCTTGGTGGCCAGTACAGATAAACTATATTTCACATTTCTATATAGATAATTGTTCTTGTCCATTTGTGTTTCCATGGCCAGGTCTCCTCTTCCCCCGCTGAATGCTCCCTTCCTCCACTGACATCTTCCCACATTCACTTAGCTTCTCTCTCTCTTTCCCTCCCCTCACACACACAAATTCCGACGCACACCTTCCCACCACACACCCATATGTAAAATAAAATTAGAAATACCGCCTGACTCCCAAGGTATTTAGGGAATGGAGATCTTCAATCAATATAGCCAAAACCAAGCATGCCAGGCTTCCTCCCTCCCAAGCCAGTGTGAGAGGCTGGCAGAGCTTGTGAAAAGGGCTAGATGGTCATGACTGTGCTACAAAGCTGCTCTGAAGAGAAAAGGACATTTGTGCTCCCCAGTGTCTGTCCTGTGGCCACGGGTCCTCCCAGGGCTACCAGCTTCTCAGAGGCCACATTGTGGCAGGCTGTTCTTTCACTTGTATGTAGGATCCTTCAGGAACATGAAAAGGTTTCCCGGCCACCTTTTTATTTGGATGTACGCTGATAAAATGCAGAGAAAACAGTGTCTGATGATTCAAACATAGAGGCTGAGCTGATAAGCGTATGACTCTCATTTCAAGGGATTGCTCTTGTTTTAACCAACTGGTTGAGAAAGCAATAAGCACTTATTTTATTTATTATGTTTGCCTTCACCCAGAGGCATGGAACAGGGCAGGTGGATGAGCTGTGACGGCCCAGGAAACTGAGGACAGCCATGGCAGCAGTGTTCCTGCAGTGCTTGGTGTTCTTAAGGCTCTCTCTGCTTCCCTCCCCCGCCCCCCACTTTACACACACGGGTGTTACTACCCTTCTGGTGCCTCACAGTACCCACCTCGGACGAGCGGAGTCTGGGAAGGGAACAGAAATAGGAACAGGGAGATGGGAATGAGGATCGAAGCAGAAGTTTCCAGGTTCAAGCTCTGTGTCTGGATAAACCCCTCTGTTTTTTTTTCTTCTCTCAAATCCAAGCTGCCCCTGGGTCCCAGCGTGATACTGGGTTGTGTGGAGGCTGGATTCAAATCCAGCCTTTGTCTCTTACCTGCTGTGTGACCTTGAGCACATGACTTAGCTTCTCTGAGCTTCAACCTTCTCATGCCTAGAATGCGGCTCATGGAGCTTCCCAGACCAGGCAGAGAGGACTAATCAAGCCGTTTTGTGCTAAAGGCTTAGCACAGTGCCTGGTACGTAGTAAGGGCCTAATAAGTAGTGTCTATAATTGTGAACTAAAACTCAAACGGTGCTTACCCCGGGCGGGCCCTGTTTAAGGGCTTTATATACATTGCTCTGCAATCCTCACATCTCTGTTTTACGGATGAGGACCCTGGAATCCAAGAGCACGCAGACAGGAGTCCGGGCTGTCCGCCCCTCGTACACAGCCCTACCGAGGAGATGACGCCGGTCTTCATGGGTGTTGCCCTGCAAGCTGAGCTCTCAACCGCGGGTTTCTTTGGGCCGGAGCCGCGAGCAGGGAGGGCGGCCGGAGCATCCGCACGGGGCTGAATCCCCATCTCCAGCTGGAACGGGCGGCTCACGGCGGGCAGGGCGCCCCAGTCCGCTCAAGGGGACCCGCGAAGGGAGCGGGGCTGTGGGCAAGACCACGACGCCGAGACCGGCGGCCCGAGCACCGCCCCCGGGAGCGGAGGGAGGGGCGGCGGAGCTGGAGGGACCCAGCTGCCACCCCCGCCGCCTCCTGGCTCCCGCTCGCCGGCGCCCAAGTGGGAGGACCGCAGCTGCCCGCTCCCTCCTCCCACAGCGCGCTACCTGCCCAGTCCCC